>NC_139483.1:70389648-70474648 GCF_008360975.1 Lichenostomus cassidix | reverse complement strand
CAATATCTTGGCTGGAATATAAAAACTAAGAAAAATTGTTTATTATAATCAGGGAAATAAGCACCATATATTACTCACCTTGTCTGATGTTTTTCAGAATAAGCACCCATAATCTTTTATAATTGCAGCAATCTGTAACAGTATGGATGGGTTAAAAATATTGAATGCCAACTTTCTGCCTCAATCTAAATAATTTCTGATTTTTTTTATAATAGTTTCTGGATTTTTGTGGAAGGTAGTGTTTGTGTTTATATTAAAAAAATACATTCAGTTAAATATCAGCAAGCACTTATTCACATGAGTCTTTCCAGGATGGACTCTAAGTCAGAGAGGAGTCCACTTGTCAGGCCTTTTGTCTTTGAAAAATTTCCTTGCACAGGAAAGCATGTGTAGAGTAGACTGGCTGGAACCTGCAAACATTTTCTTCTTCACTTGAATTCACAAGTTAATATACAACAGACCTGTGTAAATTTCTCTGAACATGTGCCTTTCTAAGAGACTCCTTTCACATCTTACAATTTCTGCAAGTTTCTGCTAAGAAAAAATGTGATAGAAAGCTTAGTATAGATATTGCAGGGAAAATTTTGGACTAGATGGAATATCTGAACTTAGAAACTTTTATTCCCCTACTTTGAAATCCCTGACATTCATTCTAAAATTGAAGAGAAAAGTGTGTAGGACTGATTATTAGAAAGAAACTGACAGGAAAAGTATCTACTAGTATGTAGAGATGTAAGGTGTAAATTCTGAACCACTTTACTTAGCAGGTAGAACTCAAGACTGGAGTCTGATATTTCCTTTGCTGTCATCAAGTGACAGATGCTATAGTCAATATATGGCCTACTTATTCTGCTAAAGCTAATGGCAGAAATGCCTGCTGTACATAAAAAGACTTGAGGTTAGTCACATTTCACTTAGTTGCTACACAGTGATAAGAAGTTAGAGATTATTCAAAATTTGTATTAATCACACCAATATCCAATAATTGTCTTGTCTGTAAAATCAAATGCTCACCAAGGAGGTGAATAATTGTCCTTAGTGTAGTCAGAGCTGTGTAACCACAGAATACCTGAGGTTGGCAGGGTCCTCTGGGGATTGCTCAGGCAATCACCAGTGCTCAAAGCACAGTCACTTGCAACAGGTTGCTCATGGTGATGTCCAATTCAGTTTTGGGTATGTAGAAGCTGGAGACTCTTCAGCCTCTCTGAGCTACAGCACTCAGCTGCAGTAATAGCTGTGTCATGCAGAATTAAATATGCTTTACATTCTTTTCTACAGCAGGAGATTTGGGAGTATCTTTTCCCTGCTGTAGAAGCAGAGCAAGGCTATAACAGACAGTTAGATGTATTTCCAGCTGTATTTGTTAATAGCTTACTGCATTGCTGCCTGTGCTTCTCCCCTTTTTTTTCTTCAAAGATTTTGATTTATGCAGAAATGTAGTACATAGGTAGAATACATTTGTCATTGTCATTTTAATTTAACACTTCTAAAAGTGATTATTTCTGGATGGAGGCATATTCACTTAAATATTAATTTACCCTATGCTTTGCACCTGTAGAAACTTAAGAGCAAGCTTATGAGTGTGCTCATTTTGAAATACATTCCTTTGCTGTCATGACAGGAAATACAAATACAGATAATCAAATAGCTAAATTGATTTCTGAGGATGTCATAACTTTCATTTACAACAATTGAATGTCTGCACCTCAAATACATTTTATAATATTTGTTTTTTTCCCCATTTGATGCCCAAATCAAAACACATGCTGGAACATATGTTGATTATGCAAGACGTGATTATTGAAGCTTTTTACAAATGAATAACTGTACATTGCTCTAAGAATATTGTCAGATATGAAATAATGATATTTTCAACCTTTTGCTGTTCAATCAAAAATACATTGAGTGGCAAGTATTGATCATCCTTCTATTTTATAATCATACATATCTTACTTTTCTATTCTGAAAGTTCCTTACATTTGACTTCATCTGACATAGAATCATAGAATCAGTTCCTTTGAGATTGAAAATAATTCAACAAGATAAAGCCATTTGCATAAAGTTGCCATCACTTTAGAACTTACTTCTGTGCTGTCCCTATTTTACGAAACAGATTATGGCATTTGTCCACTAGACATCAGAGAAAATACATATATTTTCCGGTAAAGTATTTGTCTTTTGGATTTTGCAGGTCAAGATTTCAAATGTGTATTTATAAGAAGATTCTACAGGAGTTTATAACTCTGTTAGTCTGCAAATTTCTTGATTTGCTCATGGTACCTAAGAGGTGTATTCTACCTCCGCCAAGAAAATTGAGTCGACAGTGCAAGAATGGAGTCTGAGTGAAGGAAGAAGAATTCCAATTTGTTTTTTTTTAAGCATGTTTTTATGTGGTAACTCCCGAGAAATGCAACCCTAAGTATGAAAAAAATCCATAATTAGAAAGGAGTAATCCAGGCAGTGAATATTTTTTTTTCCATTAAGCCAGTTAAGGGACATACATTCCATTGAGTTAACAGTCTGGATTTTTCAGCTGTGCTCTTGAGAGGACATACCACAGCTATTAGCAATGAGAATTATCACAGTTACAAATTAGTATATTTTCTTGTGAGAGAAAACAAAATAAAAACCACCGACCAGTAGACAGTAATTTCTTCATTTTATTCATTCTTTCTTTTTTCTCCCCATTTACTCTTCACTATGGGGATCTCAGTGAGAATTGTGGTAGTTTTCTCCATAGAATGTACTGTATACTCTATTTCTCAAAATAATAAGTCCTAGAAGAGTATAATACAAGCAGGCTGTCAAATAACCATATAAGAATATAAGTAAATTCTTTAAGTAATGCTTGGTACAGCTATCTAAAATATAAAGTGACCAGTCACAGGTAATCAACTACTACCTTCTGTCATATATCTTCAAAGTGGTATTATCTCAGCTCTCTCTGGTGTCTAGAGGGTGCCTGTATAATCTTAAATATCTAGCTTTACGATATTTTGACACACATTCATCTGGGGTAAGTCCTAGGCATTTGGACAAAATGTCTGCTTCTAATGTGTCTGTCTGGGTCCTCACTAGGGTCAGTGGAGATACAACCAATACAGTCAGTCTGGCCACCAACTGGTCCTTTCATCCTGGAGTCAGCATCTAAACAGAGGACACACAGGATAAACAAATCTGGATTTCACAGAGTAGGAGTAGAAACTCTGCCTATGATATTTATATTGTACCTCTCTCATAGAAGGTGCAATGAATCCAACCTCTAGGATTACATAGAAAGAGCCCCATTTTAATGTAAAGATTGAGAAAGATAGGATAATCCTACCATAAAGGTTAATTTACACAATTTAGTATATAATGGATAGTAGGAAGTAAATAAATGTGTATCAAGATATAACAAAAATATTATTTTAATCTTTAGCTTTCTGTGACATAAGCTCATTCTTTCTTTAAAAGATAAGGAAATCAGATTATTAAGCATGTTAATATATTCAGTGAGAACAGCATTTCAATATCCCCATTAAATTCTTTTCAAGGAAAATATTGTTTAAATATACTCACTGTGTTACTGCTTCATCTAATCATGACATATTTAATCTATGTGAAGTTGTGAATTGGAAAGTTACTTCCTCTTGATCATGTTGTAGAAGATTAACTTTTCTTCTACTGTGCTCTTTGCCTGCCTTTTTGTTGGCTTATGCAAGTGAAGAGTACAGTTAACTCAAGGATTGAAGGACAAAGAAATATCTTATTCAGCTCAAGTAGAAGTTTTAATGTTCTTTTCCAACACTTCATGAAGAAAACAAACATCCTTCTTTCATGCATGGCTTCATTCAAAATTAGCTTTTATCATTCTTTCATTAGCACAATACATTAACTAGTCTTTTTTATAAGAAGTAGATATTACTATTTAGCATATTTTAATTATCTTTCTCCATGTGGAAAATTCTTACACAGTCTTTAAAGTAGGATTTTACTTTTTTTTTTTCTTTCTTCAAACTCATATCTAAGCTATTTCTTTAGTTTTACCTTGATCTAGTGAGACATTAATTTATCTTTTAAATAAGTGGAATCATTTTATTTTTTGTGTACCAAGCTTTTTAGTCTCAATATATATTTAACTGAATCTACTAATCTGTTAATTTAGACCAAAGTTCGTCTTAGATTCCCTAAAGAAGGCAATAAAAAACCCATTCATTTTCGACATCTTCTGGAGAGCTTTCTTGTCTTTCTCACAGAATTACATGGTTCCACTGCATTAAATACTTTCTTAAGGACTGCTAGATATATTTCCTGGTATAAATAAAAATTTTGTATTAGTAAAATCATAGAATATTTAGTCTGGAAAAAACTTTTAACATCAGAGAGTCCAACAATTAACCCAGCACTTTCAAGTCCAACTCTAAATCATGTCCCTCAATGCAACATCTACTTCTCTTATATATACCTCCAGGGATTGCTTTCCTTGGCAGCCTTTTCCAATGCTTGGCAGCCCTTTCCATGAAGACACAGTATCCAATTTAAACATTTATCCCAGCCAAAATCCTCTCTATCCCTCTCTAAACTCTATACCAGCCAAAATCAACACATTGCTTTCAAAACCAAAAACACATTACCTTGGATTACAGAACCTAAGCCTTAAGGGAATGGAGTTATCACCATATTTTTCTTGATTTTGAGTTATTGCCGAAAAAATACAGACTATTGATAGCCTTAGCTTGGGAGTCCACTTTCTGGAATACAAAATATTGGTCATTCACACCCCTGCAGTAACAATTCCAATATTAAGACTTAGGATAATAGTGTCTTAGGTAAGCAAAGAAACCTGGAAAATACAAGGAGAAACAAATCAAATAGGTTTCAAATAAAAGAAAAAAAAACACAAAAAACAACCAAATTTATGGAGATAAAACAATCTGCTGAAAATTATATTCTTTCAAGAAAATTCAAATGATGCCTTGCCCATAGATTTATAAAAAAGCACTTGATTGGTTTTCCTTACTCTTAGTAGAGAGAAAGTAAGACAGAAGAGCATTCCAAGATGGCAGGAAGAAAACTAAATCTGACTTTGGAAATCAAGGGAGTGGGAGGATGAGCAGAGGGAAAAATCTATACCCTATATTGATTTGGAATGAAGTTTTCAAAATGCAGTACATTTAGTGTGAAAAAACTTTTTTTTCTCTCTATTAGACCTGAATTTTTCACAGTCAGATTTGCCAACTCAGCTCTCATCTATGTCCCTGTAGTCTGATTTGCTATAGCATTCTTTAGATATGATTCTTAGGAAAATATTTAAACAAATTATTATAATCTAGATGGATTTACAAGATATAACCAAAGTAAAATCTGGCTATTTTTGCCACAGTGTTAAATTCTCCATAGTAAATACTATAGAATATCTCTCTTCAAGGCTCAGCTTCATGAAAAGGTCTGTTATATGAAAACTGGCATGACTTCAAAGCCAAAACTATGATGGAAAACTTTAGTTCTGTCAAATGCACTTCCAAACTGATTTGTCTGCTAAAGCAACATGTTTTGAAAATGCCCCATCTTTCATCGAGTCCCTATTTAACCAAAGTCAGTGGTACTGATGCTGAGCAGTATTGCTATATTCTCCATAGGTTTTGTTCCTTACCATATATAATTTTTACTGTAAAAGAGGTGTCCTACACAATCTAGTGGTCACAAAGCCATCTGATCTAGTGACAGCAGTATGACTAGAAACTGACTTTCACTACAGTTTTTCATGACAGAAAAGGATATTAAAATCTTCCTGGAGAGTCAGCAGTCCATACTTTAGGAAAATACACTGCACAGAATATTCCAAAGCAAGTAATTTTCTTTTAAAATATGGGGTTTTTTTCCATGATCACATTTTCAGCAGAATTCATAATCTTTTTTTCTTTGATTTGAAATTTTATTTACTTCATGATATTTCAAACTGAGAGTTTAAGTGCATACTAGACAATGAAGACTTGATTGTTTTTCAGGAGCAGACATAAAAGTAGCAATGATCACTTTTGAAATTACTTTGTTGAGAAATAAATTCTGCAATTCGTTTCTCAGCCTTTGTCATAAAATCTGGACACGGAGGAATGAATTCTAGACATCTAGGTTATGTTAGGCATGCTTCTCTCTTAAATTGAAGTAAAGTGATCATTAACTAATTCAGGGGGGAAAAAAGAAATTGAATACCATTTTCATGTATGGTTTCAGAATGTATGCCTCAGGGAAAGAGTGTACCAACAAAGTGTTCAACAAAACTCATTGTAGTTGTAAATACCTTATATCCTCAAGCATAAGACATATTCTATTCTGTGGAATTTTTTAAGTCTAAGGCAATGTGTGAAATATGCTGTCAGAATAAACACGTATTTAAAAGGAAGAGAAAAAAAAGGAAGGGAATTCTTAGAAAATTTTTCTATTGAGAAAAATAGACAAACTGAGAAGATAAAATTTATCTTTACATGGATAAAGAAAGCTGTATAAACAACTCAACTTTCAATAAACCAAAGTTTCTTATAGGCTTCGGTTCTTTCAACAGATTAGATGAAGAAATATTACTATTCGTATACTTCAAATATGTGCTACACAAGGTATAATTGCTCATATGACCAAACTATTTTCAGGCTTTGCATTCATATGAACTTCTCTACAATATGCATCTCATATTTCTTTCATCTCTTAACATATAATAAGTAAGATATATAGATATAAATTATAATAGATAAGATTAAAAGAGTAAAATTATGTGTATAATACATACAATAAAACTCTAATATTATACAAATACATTGAAAGAAATTTTGTTAACAACATTTAGGTTAATGATTTGAAATTGCATCCATTCTCAACATGTTATCATATTCATTAAGCCTACCAAGAGCAAAGAATACTAGGATCTAAATAAATAGAATTATCAGAAAAGAATCAAGAAATAATATCTGATATATTTGTGTATGACTATTTACTTTACGGAAAAAAATGTGTACTTAAATGCTCACCATCCATTTTTCATGCATGTAGAGAAGTAACAATTGAGAAAAGGAAAGTTCAGGAGTTGTTTTTTGGAGTAAAAAATGTATATGGTACTCCTCATCCATTCAGTGAAAAATTAAAATGCTTTAACCTATACTTAACAGCAACTGAAGATTTTAAATTTGCTATGAACTGAAATGAGGGCTCCAATAGTCATATATCACATCTGAGTTGGACATCTGCCAGTTCAGGAACTTTTCTGAGTTTTTTCCTGTTCCTAAGCTTTGATGTGTTAAAAAATTCAAAAGTGAGGTCATATAATATATTACTGCAGAAATATACAGACAAAATTTGGCTCAGAAACAGCCCATGGGAACTTTCCAGGATAAAGTTATTTAGATCTACCAGAGTGACATTGGAAAACCAACTTTTTTTTTCCTTCTTACTTATGAGTTTCATATTGAACTGTTTAATAGTGTGAAATAATTTTTTATTTGTATAACACTTACGCTCTTTTTCTTTGGGAAAACTCAGAACTGGACTCAAAGTATAACAGCCCACCATGAAATATTTTGTTTAAATACATAACAGAAATCTTTTCAAAATATTTAATCCATAATAATAGTTAATTTTCATTGACTTGCTTAAAATGTAGGGTTTTACATTTTAATAATGTAAAATCTCACACAAACAGAGTTTTTATTTATTCTAATTATTTGAACAAGGACTAGATTCTAGTAAGGTTTCTTGGAAGATGAAACATTCCTAAATGAATTAGGATCTACAGATTCTTTTTCTTTTGTGGTGTAAATGATATGATACATTTGTTTTTTTATAAAATGGACTTTTTGCATTCTTCACTCTGTACCTCAAGGAAGAAATCAATAGTCTAACTAGAACTCAAAGAGAAATATAGGGCAATACAATATTAGTGAGCTCCATACAGTAGAAAAATAATTTCTGTTTTTCTCTTTTCACCAATTACTTTTATGTCCGTTTAATTGATCCTTCTCTTTAAAATAATCAAAATACCTACCTGAAGTTAATGTGTGTTGCTAAAGCTATTATGATTAGCTAGTATGAAAAAAATTGATCCAAGCTGAAATTTCCTACAGCTGAAGATAAAGAGCTTCATTACTCCAGTTTTTCCTTTTTTTTCACCTCTATCAAGTTCCAAATTAACACTGTCTTCATTGATAAGTGAAGAACATCCTGAAAAATTTTCCAGAAAAAAATCATTATATGAGTTTTCTCCTTAGGAAGTGTACACAGGCTTGGCTTTGCAGAGTATATTTGGAAATAAATCATTGAAAACAAAGTACTCTAAATGTCTCTGAATATGTCAAGCTTGAGAACTTATCAAGAATTTCCGTTATCATGCTAAACTTTCACATAATGTCACATGATTATTTGTACTTTGGCTTGTGTGCAATAGCAAAACACTCCCTTCCTTATAATGTAATCTAAAGCTTATTGAGACTATTTACAAATCAGGTGTCTGAATTGAATTTTCTTCCTAGGTGTGAAATCCAAGTGACACTGCTATAGTAAGATAAGAAGGGGTCCAAAGTTATAAAAAATTCAGATTAGGGGTCCTGCTTTACTGTGAGGTCATAGCTGTATGTCAGAAAGTAGTATCAAACTTTTTTGTTATTTATTTTATTGTTTTAGTGAGAACCCCAATTGATTTAAAAGCTACAGGCTGTTGTAAGAGTGCTACAGAATGGCCATAAATTTCCCAGACTTGCAGTTCCCAGCTATTTCCACTCTCCTACTCAGGCTGCCTCTGATCAGAAAAGGCAAGTGTAATTCATATATAAGACTAATTGATGTTAAATTGATATGAATTTTACTTTGTCTTAAAATGCAAAGATAACACAAGCTTTTTTATGGTAAAGTGTTACTGTTTATGTTGATTTCCATTTTTTATGGAGTCAAATTAGTCCTTAAAATAATTCTAGTGTGTCCTAAATGATTGCCCACAAATAAAGATGACAAATGATGGTGTAGAAATTTCCACTTCAGCTCCTAAAAATCAAGTAAATACTGATATAGAAAAATGCCTGTCTTGACACATCTGTTATGATTCATATATTCAATTTTACCAAGGTTATATAATAGCTTTCATATACTGTTATAAGAAGAGCTGGTGCAACAATTTACAAATTATAATAGATATCAGTGTGACAGTCAGCTAACGCTCTCATTCCTCACTTTAATATTTGGTATACACGGGTGAAGTTAGTCTTGATTAAAAAAAACAACTTTAACAATTCTAAATTTCATCGTTATACCTTAGCATTGGAAGAGTTTAGTACAACAGTGATGCAAAAAGGAAAAAATAATGACTGATATCTATTATAATACAAATTATCTCAAAAATCTAGACTATTAGAGTTTTAGACAGCCTACTTTTTACTTGATTCATTGAATAGTGACAAAATATTTGGCAGGAGATTAAAGGAAGGTTATTTGTCAGGAACCCAGGCTAACCTCTTGCCAATTGCTAAGTCCTCATCTCCAAGACATTTATAGCAGGTGTAAAATCAATGGCATATGAAACAGAAAGTATTTTTTTCACATAGCTAACATCACAACCATTTTATTTCTTCTTTTTTTTTTCCTAAAAAGCATTATAGATGCACTATACTTAATTCTGTATTAAAGTTTGCTGAGGTAATCAGGCGCCACACAAAACTTAAGATTTCTTATGCATAAGATATGCTTGAAAAATAAATATGATTTTGAAAACAGAAAAATGTTTATAACTATAAATGGTTCTTACAGGAACAGGATAAACCCATGAAACATAAAAGAAGTCTATGGAAAAGAAACATTTTGCCTGAAGAGGCTTTGAAGGCCTTTCACAAAGATCACGACAAAAGCAATAACCCTGTACTGCTGTTCTCACCAGCTACTGATGAATTCCTCACACAAATAAAGAGAAGCAGAGAGACGAACAGACATCTTTTGGAATGGTTTTGACCCAAAAGTATTGTGTGTTGGCAGTATGTTTTTAGCAGAAATGTCTTTAGGATTTCTTGCTGTCTGACAGGAATCTCTGGTTTTTTATTTTTTTTCTGCATAGCTGAGCTCTACAAACCAGTCCATATCCAGATGAGGTACATAGCACAAGTATTTTTATAATTAAAAAAAGCCCAGAATTTTTCTATTTAAATTTTATTTTTGTAATGAAAAAAGTAGAATAGGTGAACAGTACCAACATATCTTCATTCCCCCAATGAAAAGCTTGACTTAATGAGAGCTTTGATTTTGCCAGCCTCATAGATGTTGGAAAGCTGTACTATTGGACTGTTTCCTGGCCATAAAATGGCATATCTTAAATGCTCAGCAGGACCACAAGCATTTTAAGACAAACCTAACAGGGAATCCTCTGTTTGTGCAAACCACTCAGTCCAGTACTTCCTAATGCCCAAAGTAAAGGAAATAAAACACATCTTCAAACTTCACACAGCTCTACAGATACACATTACATTTTACAGAAAGGGTTTTTACCATCATTCACGAAAATAAAATGCATAAAGAGATAACCAGGACAGTGTTATCCTATGTAATTTATGTACAATCAAATACAACACTGAGCAAGGCAAAATGCTTGTATTTTTATCCTGTATCTAGAAAGTTTTCAGTCTTGCTAATCCCTGGACTACCCCAGCTATTCAGCTAACAAAAATTCTTTTAATGAGGTATTTTGCAGCTAAAGTCTAATTTGAGTGAAAGAGAAATCAACATGAGTTTTGCAGACATTTTGTTTGAGGCCACTAGAAATTTGCTATATCTGAATCAATACCTTCAACATCTCCAAAATAATAATATGAGTTCAGTATTCAGCGCTGAATATGATTTTGTGAGTTCTGAGTGCCAGGATATCATTGTCTATATAAGATAACTAGTAAACACAACTCAGTTGTAACATATTTGAAACATTGTGCTTGAAAAAAAATCACAATTCCATGAAGCTAGGAAGTGTGGCATACAAAAGTTACACAATGGGTATAATTTTTTCAAACTTGAAAACCTAAGGCTGGAACAAGTTTTCACAGAATTTGCTACAGTAAAGCTCTTCAGTATGAAATGTGAAAAATGGATATTTTCTGTAGATATGATTTTGTTTTTTAAAAAAAAAAGTATGCTGTTTCTGGTCACCTTGAAGACTACCTCCTTAGATATCTAAAAGTTGCAAGCACTGTTGAATAAAACACAGAGCAATATAATAATGCATACTATTAATATAATCATTAAAGTGTATGAACATGTAGAAACACCCTCATAATACTGGAATGTTTTGGATTTGGTTTACGTGTAGATCAGCTTGAGAGTCTATGAGCAAAAGGTTCTGTGTGAGAAATGTGTGTGAAGGATTCTTTATACACATGTCATGCCTGTTGGAATTTCCAGTGTTGCCATGACAGCTTTTCTCTTCCCACAAATTGGTGCCTCATTCATTATTGACTTTCTAATTTCTGCAGCAATAAGCAGGCAAAGATGAGAGTGATTGTAAAAAGTAACCTAATTTACTATATAACCTTGAACAATTGTGAGAGAAGCGTGTCTTCTGGGTTCACAGAGGTATAGCTCTGTGACTCCATTATGCTTACTCCTGATCCAGATCTCAGTCTAAAATAAATATTACAGGAGAAAGTCCTGTATTGTTCTTGAAATCCTAGAGAAAAAAAGTCAATCCGAGAAAGAAGTGAATCTGTAAGCTGGTACAAGGCAGAATCAGTGGAGATGAATACATAACTTCAGGAAAATGAAGCAAAAATGTTTTTTGAGTATATGTAAAATGAGTCTTTTTTATTTTTCTTTTTTTTTTTTTTAACTGTTCAAAACAGCTTAGAAGTAGCAGATATTACATATGCCAGGGAATCCCAGAATGAACAGTCATGCTGCTGCCCCACCAGATACTGCATGTCTACAAATTCTGATAATTATTTTTATTAAATGTGCTCTATAATTGCTTGCCAGGCTTGCTTCAGCTGTCAGCAAGGGAGCAATAAGATAGAACACAACTGCTAGGTTGAGGACACAAAGCATAATTTTGTCTGTAAATATACCATTTTAGAAACTAAATAATAGAATAAAAACAAACAAACAGAAAAAAGTTTTTAATCCAGAATATCACATTTATGGTAAGTTTAGCAGGGGGTTGAAAATAAGTATTGACACTGACAAATTCATAGATCAGCTGACCCGGAGATATTGTTTTTTATCCAAATAAGAAAAGTCAACCTGTGATATAGGCTATTCTAGCAATGGAGGTGCAGCAAAGGTACACAAACCCTGGAACACCTGTGCATGTTTAAAAATATTATGTGAATTAGCGACTATTACCCAGAACAGTGATTTAGGTGATACAATATGCTTGCTTTTAAAAAAAGTATTGTAGAAAATAACAAGAATGCCAATTATGGCATAGGGAATGTTAAAGCAAAAATGACAGTTTGGTTTGGATTGAAATGCCCTTTATAGGGCATTATCTTGTCAAATGTCCCCACCATGGGCAAGGGCACCTTCCACTAGATGAAGTGGCTCAGAACCAAACTGGCTTTGAACACTTCCAGTGATAGAGCATCCACAGCCTTTCTGGGCAACCTCACCAACCTCACCACTGTGCCTCACCACACACAGTAAAAAAATGTTATTCTTATGTATAATATAATTCTACTTCTTTTAGTTTAAAACCTTGTATTATCACTCTAGGCCTTGGTCAAAATTCCCATTTTATAAGCCCCCCTTGGGTACTAAACGGCTGCAGTGAAACCTTACTGAAGCCTTTTCTTCTCACAGCTCCAACTTCTCAGCCATTTCTCATAGGACTGGTGTTTGCAACTCCCTGATTTACTTTTTTTTTTTTTTGTGTGGCTCTCCTCTGGACCCACTCTAACCATTCCACATCCTTCTTCTATTGAGGCTCCAGATCTGGATGCAGTGCTCCAGGTGCATTATCTCAAGAATGAAGCAGAGGGGCAGAATCACCTCCACAGCCTGCTGGTCACGCTTCTCTTGATACAGACCAAGATACAGCTGTTTTTCGGCCTGCGAGCACACAATGTTGGCCTGTATCTAACTTTTTGTCTTCTAATAACTCAAAGTCCTGTGAGACTGATCTCTCTTCATTCATCCATTGGTCTGTATTGATTTTGTGGATTTCTCCCACTCAGGGCCAGGGCTTTATGCCTGGCCTTGTTGAACATCTTGAGGTTCAAATGGGCTCAATTCTCAGGACTCTCAAGGTCCCCCTGGTTTCTTAGAAGAGGATGTCAGGTAAGGTAAATGATGACTACTGTGCTCATTGACACAAGTATCTTATTGCTGCGGAAAAAGATGTGTTTCTTTCAGTAAAATAAAACGTATTGTCACCACTGTGTATCCATTTGTACATTCTATTCTTTACATTCACTTGTCACCTTCCTGGTTTTCTAGTTTTAGGAATGTGCGACATCTACTAATTAAAAAATGAGACAAAAATCAACAATACACAAAAGAAAGGCATATAACTTAATAACTTTTCTACCAGAATGTTCTGGAATTGCCCTCCTACATTTTCTATATGTTCACTTTCAGGCTAAATTCATTGTTAGACTCGCTTATCTGTGTTCAAACTACTCAATGAAACATATTTCCTGCAATAGGTTTCAGATAAAAATGTACAGATTCCAGCACTAGTTTAGGACATATGAAATTCTTACATCCACAGTTCTCCTGCCTCTCTATTTTCCTATTTCTGTCTGTTTGCAAAAGGGTCTAGCATGTTTAGAAATACTTTTTCTCTGCTATCCAAATTGATTATTTTTTCTGTATTGGGAATGTTTCCGAAACATCCTCATTTGTTAGATGACCAGCCCTTTGCCATACCATAACTTTGGCAGAGCATGGAATAGCCTGACTTTTCATTCCAAAGTGGAGTTGTTTGCAACCTTGTGATGTTTTTTAAGATTGCAAAACACCTTAATTGGTCTGAGGGGATAAATTCCATCAGCTTCTTACTTAATGGTTATTTTGATATCTGTCCTCTTTAATATATTTATTTAGTACAGGCAATAAAATATTATCTATGGGGGTTTTTTTGTAAATAAGAAAAAGAAAGAAAAAATACAGGGATACAATCTGCCTTAAGTGAGGTCTCTGTCAAGCGACTCATATCAGCTTGAAATCAATGAAGTCAACAAGCATGCTGAGATACCTGAAAACCCTCAATTTGGGTTTTTTTTTTAATTTCTTCTACCAGTGAGGCCTTCATTTTCCAATTAAAAGAAAAAGGAAAAAAAATCTTATGCAGCTAAGCAGACTAAATTAAAGTATCTTGTTTATTATAGACAAGCTAAAGACACAATGCACAGTTCAGTTCAGAGACAAATTCATGGTGCCTAACCTGTCATATGTCACGGTGCCGTCTCTCTGAGAAACATTCATACACACATACACGCACATTCACATAGAAATGCACTAACACATCCACATGAATTTCTATGTATAAAACACAATTCAGATTAGGCTCTTCTCTCCTTAGCAAAATCACAGTCATTTCAGCACTTGATGTCAATTAAGCTTGTTTTAGTCCAGTCTCCTGATGTGTTTCAAGTGCTGCTGGATGTGATCTGCAGATTGTGATTTTGGTACCATTAGGTAAAATGAGAGAGCTTTTTGCAAGCTATCTACCACCTGTGCTGCACTGTCCTTTTTCTTGAAGTTCCAGACTGCTCAGACTAAGGTTATAAATTTTTTTAACTACCATAATTCCCAGAACCCTATCAGCAGGGTTCCTCTATCCAATGGTATGCATTATTTTCTTATTTCAGACATCTTTCTTAGCATATTTCAAAGTGAGGCCAGCTGACATGCTCAAAGCTATGTTAAGTAATTGATAATTTGCTGAATTGTTTTTCTGTTTCTTAACAGTGAAATATTAAACCTGGTCAAGTTTTAGGTTCCATAATTTTTCTTTTTAAGAAAAGTGTTAATTTTTTCATAATGGATCACATGAGCTGAAATATGTATGAAGATAGTTAAATATCATTATAAACTTTTGTTCAGGTTTTGACTGTTTACTTGCAACTTTAAAATCCCATAATTGACAAAACCAGAGATTACTAAACTTGGCTCATCTGAGTCTTTTCATCACAACTGAATCAATATTTTTCTGCATGGCTTCAGTCAACTTGCTGTTACTACCCTCTGTCAGGCTATGCTCAGATAAAATATATTAACAACTATTTATATTCAGTATATCACATTATTATTATTATTATTATTATCATTATTTTTAGCTTTAAAAAAAATCATGGGGAAAAAAAGGAAATAGTTACAGAGCTGTAATGAAAAGATTATTTTAGAGATAATTCATAGATGACATTAAAGCCATCATATAATTTCATTCCAGCTGAACACACAACTAAGTGTGTCCCACAATAATAAAATTATCCAAATGTGACATTTCTACATTTATTGGGATTTTTTAGTTATATTTACATCACAATAAGAAAAGTAATTGATTATTGTATTCATCGCAACTCATTTTTTCACCAGAAGAACTCATGATCTAGTGAGTTGCTTTGATTTATACAATGTCTTTCCATTGCATATTCAATGGAAAAGAATTAAACAGTGCTGTCTACAACGAACAGCACTGTACCACAAGGAAATTCAAGATCACTCAGTGTCTGTGTTGTGCAAATGGAAGAGAAAACACGTTCCTATATGAAGCAAGAAGAAAGGCAGGAAAAGGAATTAGACTTGTTCTTTCCATACTAAAGAAATAAAGTAGGTTTTCCTTTGGAAAATCCACTAAGTTTCTAGAATAAATACATTTATTATTAGTTTATTTTACATAAAGTACTTTTTCTGTATTTGGATAGTTATTTCCAGAATCACAAATCAGATGAATTCTTTCTATTCTGATAATACGGATGTGTTGTATGTTGGCAAGAAGTTTTGTCTTTATTTATCTGTCCAAATTATAACATTTCAGAAAGCTGATTTTTCATAACTGTAGATTTTTTTTGTTTTAAATATATTCAGTGCACATGTATATTTTTTTAAATAGAACTCTAGGTTCTCTATTTCAGAATTACATAACCAAAATTAAAAGAATTCAGTTGTTTTACCATTTCCTTCTGCATGTGACAACATCAAGACTGAGAATTGATATGTAGTTTCATTTTATTTCTCTGTATAGGCTCAAATTAAAGCCTAATGCTTTAGGGGAAATAATTGTGCCCAAAGATCAATTAATAGTTTTCCTTCTTTCACCCACATCTATAACAGAGGTGACATTGTGTGTGTCATTTGCATATACAGCTGAGAAAATCCAAAATAAAGTGATTAAAAGTAAATTAAGTAAACAGTCCACTCTGGACTCCTGGGTAATTAGAAAACATTGGTTTTGATAGTTATGTATAATGCTTGTGCATGTACTGAATTTAAATATCGATTATAATTTGTTCACTATTTAAATTTTCCTTTATGTTGCTTACATATTTATTTGAGAATATGAGAATACCTATTTTTGACCACAAAACTGCTCAACAATATTAAAAAAAATCCTTTATATATATATATCTATATATATCTATATATATATATATATATCCATCCGATCATTCTTCTAGATGTAAGCATTTCAAACTGCTTACATTGCTGCAATCATAGGATTCTACTTTTTCCACAAGCAGCATGGCAGCAGGTAAATAATCAAAGAAAGTATTATTGGTGATAAGTTTTAAACGAGCCTTTTGGAAATTCTTGAAGCTACACATCAGTCCTGAATCTCCTGTCCTGTTTTTTCAATGCTCTCTTGATTTAAATCAACAGCTAACTGTTTATCAGCTAGCTGCTCTATCAAGTAGGTAAGAGCAATTTGTGGCTTAGTTCACCATAGATTTAAACAAAGTCAAAGCCAAAGCAAAACAAAATAAAAATACTGAAAAGAATCAAAAAACCTCACTCTAGGAATGTATTTTTTGCCTAAGAAAATGTTTCTTTTCCAGAATAATACTAGTTAGTGTAGATAATCTGCAGTGCCTGAGCCATCATGTTCTTTCACAAACAGATTGTGTCTACTTTTAACACTTCTTCCTCAGCACTCCCTGTCTTTCAAGAAATCACAGGACCTTTGATGTGTGAAATCTCTGAAAGGTTCAAAGTTAGTACTGCAAAAACATTGATGTAAATCTTCTGAAGTATTCATAAACAATTAATTTATATAGGCCGATTCTCTGCTCTGTAAGAAGTGGGTCACCTGAAAAAGAATTAAAAGAGCTGAACAGGAGTTCATGCTTTAAATGTCAGCTTTTGTTTAGACTTCTTTTAATGGAAATGAATTGCAGTTTTCAGAGAGCAATCAATTCTGTTGTAAGATAGGTATCTAATATCTTTGGGAAAAATCACCTGTTTTTCTCTCTGTTCAGGAGAGAAATAACTTGGAGGAATAGCTCAGACTATTACATTAGATTCTTTGGAAAGCTGAACCTAGCTGATATGAATATTAGTCTTTAATAAAATAAATGCAGATCTACAATATCTATGTGAATACAGGTACACAATTTACCTAACCAATAAGTCATACAGTGATCTAATCATAACGTAGTGATCAAAATGTTTTAGCATGAGAAGAAATTCTTCAACATTCCTCTATTGTGCCTACATAGGAATTTTCTTAAATATGTGTGACGAGAAAAGTATTAAAGCTTATGGCTTCTTTGGTTTTTTGCTATTCTGAACACCTAGAATTAACACTGACAAGTGATAACAACTACTGTAGTACAAATCATATCTCAATTGAATAAAATGAAATAAGCTACAATATGTTGAGAACAAACTGAACAACTAAAAATTCAGCAAATAATAGCTTCACAACATAAGATAAATGGCTGCATGCAGTAAGAGAAACCAGAAGAGTGAATTCAGCAGTGATCTATTCACTTTGAATTTTCTGCTCATTGCTCCCCACAAATCATTTCCTGACAACAATTTTTGGAAGCAAACTTAGTCTTAAACTTTCTGTTCATTTGTGTGTCCTCTCCTCTCTCCTCTCCACTTCCCAGGCAGCTCTTAAATACCTTAGGGGAGATGCCATTAACAGATTGTACCGTGCCTGTATACAGCATCAGCAGCTGAATGGGCTCCCCACACAACTGCACGACATGAAACAGACTCATCCGTGGTGCTTCCCCTCTCATCTGCCTTTAGGCACATGCAGTAAAGTCAAGAGATTCAACATAGCATTTGTCGAGAGACCAGGTGCCCCACTATGCCTGTACAAAAGCAGGAAAGATTTACAGTGTGAGCCTGGAAGAAACAAAAAATCAGTGGTATGTCTGGGATTACCCAAAATTGGGCAATTGGAAAAAGGGGTACAAATACATGATGTAAGCAGTCCTGTATTCTCTGAAAATAAAGAAGATAATAGAGAGGAAAAAAAAAAATAAAAGGATATCACATGTCCAATAAGGCGAATTCTTATGACAATTCTGAGGAGAGTTGTAGCAGCGAGATGCACTCAGGTGAGCTTAGAGTCTGAAGTAACCAGCAAATGCCCCTGGGTTTAAAGAAACCTTTGGTTAGGGTGACAGAAAATTGTCTCCCCGACAAGCTTTGAGGCTAGCGCCATGAATATGAGTCAGGAATCAGAGGTATTGGCGCCTGAAGTTCTCCTCCTCCTTATCCCATGTTTAGTTAATAGCTAGAAATTTCTTTACCCGCAGTGTTATTATTGGTTTTTAAAAGTTCTGTATCTTCCCTCCTTGCACCCCCATTCCCTGAAGCCCTTGTCAATCTGTATCCCCTGCGTCCCGGTTGGCTATCCTCTCAAAACCCCTCCCATCTTTCCATCCCTCTTAACCCGATGTTCACGTCCGTTCGCCCTCTCGGCTCCTCGGAACCCACCGCCTCCTGCTCCCCTCGTTCCGTCCCAGTCCCATCTGCCTTCTCCTCCCCGTCATCCCTGCCAATAAACACTGGATTCCAAAGGCTGAGAGACTGCATTTCCTTTATTCGCCAAGGCTCCTGTTATCCTGCCTTCGAGAAGCCAGCCCTAGCACGGGTTTGGGTCCCGCAGGTCCCGGCTCCACCTCGCCCACGGCAGGGTGGTAAGCACACGGGGGAAACCTCTTTTGTGGGGTTTTGGGGTTCCCCTGCCTCCCCAGAGCGAGAAAACCTCAGAGAGTTTATTTCTTCATTACATATACAGTACTGCTTCCAGTCCTTCATTTACATTGGGTGTGCAGCTAGAGAGCAGACAAAACAAGGATGCAAATGCAAGTGATTGCAAAATTGTCAAGACTTTTTGTTACAAACTGGGAAAAGGAGGACACTAGAATGAAAGAACAGCTATGAGGCTGAGATGGAAATAAAAAATTATCAGCTAGTGATTAGGTGAAAGACCTGGAGAAACCATAATGACAAAGATATGCAAAAGTAACAGAGTTACAAGATAAAAAGTGTCTGATGACCCCAATTATTTTTCCTCAGGTCCTCAGTAGGAAGTGACCTAATGTAACTGCTGGGAGGAGTTAAGTCTGGGGCAGGAAAACATCGTGAAGTTGGATGTGAGCTCTAGGGAATAGCAAAATAAAATAAAATATTCCTAGAGAATAGCAAAATAAAATATTAATCATAGTAAAAAGGAGATAAGAGAAACGATCAAAGAGAACACTTTTTAAGCTCTTCACTAAATATCTCAAGTAATTTTAGTGTATTTTTAGATGATCTGTCTTTCAATGTATAAACTCTGTCTGAAGTTTTTCCCACATGCTGTCATACACACTGGTAAAGATGTCAAGACATGAGTTCAGAGGTCTTTGGTAAGGCTCACAATGTCTTCCCATTCCCTCATAAACTACATACATTATCCTTCAAGATGAAGGCTGGACATTCAAGGCAAATATTCATTAGCTATGGGACTCTTAAGAATGCTGACAGGTGGAACTAAATTAATTTTGCCACTGATGGACAGGAAAATTGAATTCCACTTGCTCTAATCTGAAGTCTGTGTTATTGTTCTACCTCACACAGGTATTGGTCTTCTTATGCCTGAAAGGACTTATAGTAATTTCTGATTTCACCTCTGAAGTACAAGAACTGAACACCCCTATATTAAAAAAACAGCAAATCTTATTGTAAAGTTATCTGATTTGGGAATTGTACCTTTTCTACAGCGAAAATAACTAGAACACTACATTAAAAAAAAACCCCAAAACCTCAAACCCCTGCACATAACAAAGTCCTTTTCTATGTGTTAATGTAATAGTGAATTTTGTCTCAGAAGCCAGAACACGTGATTAAAGACCTTTTTTTCACATTACTTTTCACAAAGGAAAAAAAATATGTGAATCCTTATATCTGTGACAGAAAGGAAAAAGGCACTCTTGGTTACACAGGAAGTCTTTCACTGGTATTTTCTCTTCCATAATAGAAGGTGAATAGTTACAGAAATATGTTCCTTTTGAGGCACTGGAAAACCTGTGACATGCATCACATTATTAAAGATAAACTCGTGATAGAAACCAGTCTACATAATAATAATTATTACAGAAATATTTTTTTTAAAATGTAATGTAAGAATTTGGAAAAGGAATATCTAAAACTATTCTTTAAACTTTGAATTTGAACACAAGAGGCCAATGATATGTTCATTGCATCATTTTTTAAAATACAACAATACTACAAACAAAATAATGAATTAAAAATTGAGAAAACAAAACCAAGTGGAAGGGAAAAAAAGGTAAAAGAGGGAAATAAGCATTTAAACTAAGATTGTACCTCCAGATGGCCTAATTTTAGGAAACAATTCCTAGCAAATAATGATAGGAATTGTTGTAGCAGCTCAACTACAAATATGTCACAACACATCTACCAAGTTGTAGTAATTTTGTTCTTCAAGTAATCTCACCATCTTACTTTTTCCTTAATTTTTATTAATCATTTGAAGAATTAAATAACTAACTTTTCACAGAAAATTATTAACTGTTTATTATCTCATATTACCTTATGATGACTTCCTCTTTTCTAAAACCATTCTTCCCAATTTCTATCATTCTATTTTTGTTCTTATTTATCTGAGTTTAGACAGGAAGTTTCTAGAAGACATTTAGGGCAGAGAAACTTACTTTATGGTGGAAAGATACTAAAAAGACCCCAAAATGAAATCAAACAACCAAAAAACAGCAAAACCACACACATCCCCCTCAAAATTTAAACAATAAATGTAATCTTTAAAAGCTCTATGGCTTCACAAAAAGTAATAAACTTTAAACACAATATTAGTGCCTTTTATATAAATCTGGCTTAATTACAGTATCGATCAAAAATAAACCATAAGTATGTGCTGCTTTATAAATCAAAAGTAGAAAATTCCAGTGGCAGGAAGTGGTCTCTGGTATTACAGAATGTTATAGTGTGTTTTGTGGGCTTGTGAAGAATATTAGACAATATTTTCAATATGTTTCTTATATTACTTACAATTCATTACCATCACAAGTACTGACCTTCCTGTTCTACTGAAACATTTTCAGCAGGAGGCTGGAAATCAGTCTGCCATGAGCTAACTGAGAACAGTTCTTATAATTCTAAACTCTGGCCTTCCTTCTGTGTCTTGCTGTTGCTTTGCAGTTCTTTTTTTAATGGAACTCAAATGCACATTCTCTAGAACTTATATTTGCCTAGTAGACAAAACAGTTCTATTAGCTCTGGTCTCATCCTTAAAAATGTCTGCTCATTGCAGTTTTTACACAGCCTAATTCAATGAACTGAGAAAAAAAAGTGTCTGATATTACTTACAGGCTTTCATTATTTATGCGGAAGGTTTGTCAGTTGTTCTCTGAAGGAAGTATTAATAGGCCCCTATTCTTCATATTTTTCAGATACCCTGACAGTGTTTACAGATTAGTCCTACATCTTACTCAGTTTCAAAGCTAATTAATTGTGGTGAACACTGAAGACTGCAGTAAATTCTTCCCCAAATCCATCAGCGCTACAATTAACATTCATCTTTTTCAACAGACTGGGGGTGGACAAGTCTTATCAAAAAGAACAAACAACCCACCTCAAAAGGCTTGTATGATTTATATGCAGGTGAATCCACTTGCATCTTAAGCAACTACCCACTACCAAACCGTGGAGTGCTGAGTGGAAGGGTGCTGATAACCCCAAGGCTGTGGGTTCCAATTGCCCTATGGGCCATTCACTTCAGAGTTGGAGTTGGTGATCCTTGTGGGTCCCTTTCAGCTGAGAATATTCTGTGGTCTGTGATGGCCTTTGGGTGTTGCCATCTGGAGCTCCTTCATTTCACACATATGCACAACTTGATATCTTTCCCAGTATGTCAGGATGCTAAGGTAAGTAGGGTGTTCAGGAGCTGTGTGATAATAGGGTGTAGAAAGAAACAGATGGGACTCAGGATCCAAACAGATATTATTCTTGTTTCAAGAAACTAAATTTCTTCAGGTTATCAACCTGTCCTTACAAAGCTGTGTCACAGCATGCCCATCAGCATTTACTTAGTAGCCAAAAAGCAAATTAAAAAAAAAAAAGAAAAATATTTGTATCTCTGACAGGAAAATCAGAAGACATTCCAGATTCGTTCCAATAAAGAACAGTGAAGGATTCCTCATAATTAAATCAACTGCAGCACAATTTAGAACAAACAAGCCCTAAGAAGTACTGCACCTGTGAAGAAATGTGCTGCTGAATACTATTTGTTTGCAAAAGTTAATGATTGGCAGCCTGTTATACTGCAAATGCACAAAACTAATACTGATATAAAGCTCCAAAGCTGACTGTCACAAAATACTTTGATTAGTCTGAAATAACAGGATGGTTAACATGGTTATATGTATGCCTCTATCCCCAGAACACCCATGAACTTTAACCTACTGATACTGAGTCTCAGAACTTTTCCAGAAAGTCGGCAAGTCAGGGAAGGAGCTGTCAGGGACAGAAAAATATGCATGTCAAGTCCAAATAGAGCTGATGATGGAGGTGGAAAATTTCACAGCTATCTCACACAATTTTTGTCATGTAACCCCTCGTAAATCAGAAAAGGTATTCAAAGACTAAACCTAGTGTAAACAGGTGCAAACAATGGGAAAGTTAAATCCAGAATGCTAAAATGCTTCTTTTAAGATAAGTGTTACTATACATTAAGAAAGCAGGAGTGGTAGAGAAGAGTTATTGACAAGGGGAAAAAACCCTCAAACCCATATATCCTGAGCCTTGACACCATTAAGCCTACATCAATTTCCTGAAAACTAGTCAGAATGAATGTTGCTTTGTATCAACGAAATAGAAGGCAGTGGACTGGTGTCCTCAAATGAGTTTTTGTTAATAGTGTTGACTCTTCTGTTCAATGAGAAAACAACTAAAAATTATTTTTAAGCAAAATGAGATCCTCTGCATTTTATTACCGAGAGGAGAGATCATATCTGCTATTGAAGGGTACAGAAAAAAATGCCAGTGACATACATTCATGTAAATTACATTTTCTCAGATATAATGAACGTTTCTCTAAGTAAAACAAAACTCCCAGAGACACAGTGCTGAACACTTTTATTTTTTTATAGACACTTAACAGCAGGATGTTTTCGAAAATAATGAAAATAAAAATAATGAGAGAGTTTCTGACAATCTGTTTTCTGTAGAAGGAAATATTATTTTTATTAGAATTTCCAGAGGAAAATAAATATCTAGAATTTTTTCTAGGAACAAAATCAAATTATCATGGCAAAAAATAAGGTGTTAGTATTTTCTTTTATGCATATCTGCACATATAAATACTTTTAAGGTAATGGTCCCCTCTACTGAAAATCTGCACAGAAAGTTTCATATGCATTTTCCACTTAAGTATCCTCTTACCTAGTCTATGAGTTATTTCTGTGTTACTCTTGCTTTTCTAGAGAAGACCATGATGATTTGATCAATCAGAATAGTTTACACCAAAAAAATAAAAAAATAGAGAATGAAAAATATATAGTAAATCTCCATATAATCATAAATTAGGATGCTTTATCTAAAATAATGCAACTTGCCCAAAATGCTGGACATTCTCACAATGCTTTCAGTTATGGTCTTTTCTCCCTTGGTTTGACAGTGGTAGGCAGTAAACTTCCTCTTTAAATTTGCTGTTATTTTCAGATCCCAAATACAATCCCAAGATCATTCCTGTGCCTAGGATATTCATGGACCTCCTGAACATGTATGAAAATATACTAGAAGCTGCTCTAAAGATAATGTGAAAATGCAGTGATTTCACAAGCTCAGCACAGGAGAGATATCACTAGCCACAGTTCTCACTTTTGTGTGAAAGGAAAACAAACAGGTGGTGTGTTCCTCAGAGTTATTTTGCAGCTAAGATTCATTTCACTACTGAAGGATAACACGATAGCTCAGACTGGAGGGGACCTCAGGAGGTTACCTACTCAACTCTCTGCTCAAATCCGGGTCAGCTCTGAGGTTCAGTGCTGTCTCATGCCAGCTCACTCTCTAACACAGAGCCCAGTGCTTTTTTTTTTTTTTTTCAGAGCAACACTCCAGCTGGGCAGATTGTCCATAGCCCATATATTCCTAGGATTTGGCATTTTTCTTGCTTGATTTTCAAAAGGCTCCTTTTAGCCCATTCTCTCAGTTTGCCTGTGTCCCTTCAGCTGACAATCTGCCTTTGAGCTTATCAACTATTCCCTCTACTTTGATGTCATCTGTGAGGCTGATGAGAGTGTCCTCTGTTGCCACTTCCAGGTTATTGATAAAATCATTAAGTAGGATAGATCTCAGGTTATGCTCCTGCAGTGCTCTGCTTCCTTCATTTCAGCCTCCAGGCAGAGTACAAACCATTAACCAAAACCTCCTGATCCAACCATATAAACTGATTTTATTCACCCACATCACAGCTACAAACAACGGTATCCTTACTTGGATGCAGGAATATTGTGGTACCTAGTGTCAAAAGTCTTGCTCAGTCAAGGTAAGCAGCATCCATTCTCTATCCTAACCAGAGAAAATTATTATAGATGTGAATTTAAAGTATGTTAGTTCTGAGTTGCTAAGGTCCCCAATGGTAATCTGATTTTCATTCTTCCTAAAATCTCACTCCTCCAAAAACATACTTTGGAAAAAATGTCCTTCTGGAGTATTTCATTTTAAAGCAAGTCTATCAGTCCAAATTGTCGTGTATCTCAGATTTGATTATTTACTGTACAAATATTAAAGCCAAATCTCTCTCTAAATACATATGAACCTATAATCTTGGCATTTCAACTGGTTTGTGCATCAAAAAAAGAAAGTATTTCCATTATAATGTAATTCTGACTACAGAATGCTCAAAGAACCTGGAAGAACAATTAAAGAAAGTCCAAGGAAAACAGATTTATTCAAAATTCCTTTTACACTTGAAGAACAATGGAAAACAAGAACAATGCAAAGTAATCTTCAAATAAAACAAATGCAATTATTTAATCCGGTTTAATCATATACTTTCCATAAAAGCCCAGTGCAAAACTGTGTTAAGGGGATTGTAAGGTTCAAGGAAGGTTGAGTTCATTTTTAACAAATGCTTTCTTTTTTTATATCTTGGAATAATTATATGTTTGTTCACAATTGCACATGAAAATTTTGGGTTTTTTTTTAATTTTAAGTTTATATTGCTATGTGTTTCTGAGTGTAAACTAATCACAAGACATTATCTACCACCAGATATTACAAACCTGAATTAAAAGTAGTTGAAATATCTGTATAAAATCGCAGCAAATAGATTAAAGGACTCAAGGTTGAAGAAAAACAACAGAAAGGAGTCAAGAACGAATTAACATGTGTTCCCAGCATGTGGCAATTGTACCACCTAACAGAAAATTCTCAAGATTTGGCTTTGAAGAAACTAGGTACAAGCAAAATTACATTTTTCCCCAACACAATATATTTCAATTGCATATTCATTCCTACTCTGTGCCTGTGTTTACATGTCAACTGTGTCCTGCCAGGTGGGCAAGGGAGGTGATTGTCCTACTCTGCTCTGCTCTGCACTGGGGTGGCCTCGCCTCATGTGCTGGGGACAGTTTTGTGTGCCACAATATCATAAAGATATTAAATTGAGGTCACTGTTCAGCCTAGAGAGGAGGAGACTGAGGGGAGACCTCCCTGCAGTCTACAACTTCCTCATGAGGGGAAGCCGGGGGGGGGCAGCACTGATCTCTTCACTCTCGGGACCAGTGACAAGACTTAAGGAAACAGCATGAGGCTGAGTCAGGAGGTTTAGGTTGGATATTGGGAAAAGCTTCTTCACCCAGAAGGTGGCTGGGCACTGGGACAGGCTCCCTAGGAAGTGGTCACAGCACCAGCTGGACAGAACTTGAAAACCAGCTGGACAGAACTTGAAAACCAGCTGGACAATGCTCCCAGGCACCTGGTGTGATTCCTAGGGTGGTCTGTGCAGGGCCAGCAGTTGGACTCAATGATCCTGATGAATCCCTTCCAACCCAGAATAGCCTATGATTTTAGGAAATGATTTGTTGTTCATGATCTAATTCTACAAAATATAGCTAATTTAGTGCTAGGATATAATAATCCTTTGTTTTTTCTTTTTTTTTTCTTTTTTTTTTTCCTTTTTTTTTTTCTGGAGTATCTGTAATGCCTGATTTCTTTAGCACTTCTGTAAGATCAGTGTTTTCTGGTAAATTTCTGCACACATTACTTGCTGATGTGGCAGGGTACGGGGGGCTGCACGAGCTGGCTCCCCCCTGGAACAAGGTCCCTGGTCTGTGTAATTCCACCGGATCCGGGGTGCGCGACCCCTGGGGTCCCGCGGCGTGGCGGCAGCCTCTGAGTCACAGAGATTCAGCAGGAAATAATAGTGGGACGAAGAAACGAACTGGACCTCCATCTCTGTTCTGCCAGGGAGGTTTATTTGGGGTAAGGGGAGAGGGTTACAGGAAAAGGAGAAGAGGAGGGAAGCAGAGACAGGGTAGGGGCTGCCAGCGAAGAGATGAAAGACCTCACTCTGATGCAGACACTGGCTTATAAGGGGAAAGGAAGGGGAGGGACTGTCTCTCTCAGAGCCAGTCCAAGTAGGAGGAAGGGAAAATTGGCAGAGGGTACACACCAATAGCTTTCAGGTACAGCATGATGCACATTTCAAATGAACCAATAGCATTCAGGGCAGGGAAACAAAGGGAGCACATGGAGATCTGAAAATTGCATTACTACAACTTACTGTCTTTCATGTACTCTTTTATAGTTGTCAATTAAAATCCTGTTTTCCGGTTTGGGATTTTTTTGGTTTTTTTCAGAAATTAGAGCTTTGTTTCTTCAGTATGAAATTTAGTATACTAAATGTCCAACTATCTTTCCATGCTTTGGCCAGATGTCATGCATTTAATGCTGTAGCAGACATTTAAAAGAGGAAAGAATGGGAGGAATCTCAGTTGTTTGCATTGGCTGTTGTAGCATAACCTGTCCTGCACCAGGTAACTCAGTGACAGCTCTTTATTAGGACTGCATTTGACTCTCATTTGTAGTTACAGTGAATTCCACTTAAAGAATTATATCATGGCCATTCATTTCCTGCTGGAGTGATCTGTTATAACAAATACTGACCTTTAATCTGTCTTCTCCAAGCCATGCAGTCTACAGAAATGCAGATGACATATGTAAGACCTTTTCAAGCAAAGCTCCACATACAGCTCTTGAAAAACTGAAACTTTTTCTGAAAAAGGTTCAGTGACACAGGCAGGGAATTCTTCCCCACAAGGAAACAGGTCCTCTGAGGATAAAAGTGTCAGTGTCTCTACACTTTGATAAAATCACACTTATCCCCTTGAAATATAGGAACTGAGGTGTTTTTTTAGGGCTTTTACGAGGGTTTTGTGGGAGTTTTAAAAATTTTTACACTAAAACTCATGACCTTTCCCTGTCACTACTTTACTCAGAAACTTACTTTTGTCTGATACTTTCATCAGATTAATTTTTCCCCTAAGCACAAAGGATTATGACTTCCTATTAAGCTCAATACTGAACCAACTGCATTTTCTATTCTTCTTGTCTTTTGTGTTATGCTTCAGGGCACTTCAGGCTGTCTGAAACTAACAGCATGGGTTTGTGATTGGAGCATCTGACGGCACAAAGTACAAACTGTTCTTATATGTCCTTTATTATTTCCTCACTACAACACAGAAGATTTTAGATTGAATGTTCCTTTCATATTTGAAGCTGTTTATTTATATTTTAAGTGTACCAAAATGTCATTTCAGATATTGAACATGTTAAGGAATTCAGCATGATTTTTCCCATTTTATCTGGGAGATATAAATAATGAACAAAAATAATATCAGATGTTTTTTGAGTGTGCCATGGACTCTAGGCTCTAGTTTATGAGCAGAGTTAGCTTAACCTCTATTTATATTCAAGTGAGAGAGGAGAGAAATCCTGAGGCTGAATCAGTGCACATCACAGCTCAGACAAGGGTCGTGGCAGCCCAGTCCTTGGGAAGTTGAGAGGGACAGACTGTAGAGACCATTCGCACATTCAGGGTCCTGTCAATATCAAAGAAAAAGAGTTATAATGCCTTTACTGTGTATAATATGATAAAAAATATAGTGGGCTAGGAAAAAATGAATCTCTAAATTAAGTCCTAGCCTGCTTTTTTGGATATTTTGAGATTTGGGAGGACAAAGAAAACAGTTATTCTTCATGAGACTAAGAAGTGAAAGCATCAGCATGATCTTTTACTACTGACTTTACTTAAAATTCTCTCTCTCCAAAAAAGAAACAACCGACCAACCCAAACAAAAGAAAACCCAAGACGAAACAGGAGCAAAACCCAAAAAATAGGAAGAGAAAAAAAAGTGAATCAAAACCAAAGATAAAAAAATGAAAATAGGTTACCTAACAGTTTGCTAGTTGTATGGTGACAATTTTTGACAGATTATGTTCTGCTTACAAATTATCCTATCTGTTGCAACTCTGATTAGAAACTCTTAAAGCAATGAATTGCTCAATGATCTACACAGAAATTTAGTTTCATTGCATCAGAAAACAGCAGAATAAAAACAAGGTGAAAGAAATTTGTCTACACAGCACTGATATATGTGAGATGTGAATAGAATGTGTACTGTTCTTACTAATGTATGGACAGATTAAAAGTAAAAGCGGTGGTAATTAAAGTTTGCTGTACTCAGCTGCTGATACAAACATTGTTAGAAAATGAATGTTAATTGACTGAAAACTGTCCTTCCTCTGATACTGCACAGAAATGAGCACATAATACATCAAGTGAAAGATATTTCACATGACTTTTGAAACATTAATTTTTAATGTCAAAACATGTAAAACTATTAAAATAAACTGGTTAGTAGATAAAAATGAAAGTGCTTTTTTTGTATGAGGTTGAGCAGAAAACTACCAATATACTGAATACTGGCATCAGGTTTGCTAAATATGGGTATTGATCTAGAACAGAATCTTTCCTACAAGGCTTTTTTAGCTACTGTGGCTATTTACTGGAGACCAGTTCTTGAATGGATTAGAATATTTTCAGCTGTAGAAGTGATTATGCTGACCAGAAATTATGGCCTGCTATGTCCTGCTTCCTACTTTGTATTTGGATATTCCCAATATAGGATTGCTTTCTACATATCTACATGTTAGTGTTAAGAATACAGCTTTCAAATAAATTTAATGTAGAATCAGAACTTCCTGTTTAACACAAGAGGCACAGTGTTTGCAGGGAGAGGTAGAAGGCAATACATTTTATCCTCTCTGTACACTTACCTTTAGGAAAAAGTAGGAGAGCATTGAAGGGTTTGAAAAAAAAGTAAGGTATTATGTGGATCTATGTCCACCATAATTAAGAGAGCAAATTATGGGAGTAGGAATTGCAGTTCCTTCAAGCTATACAAGCAGTTAAGTATGCCAAAACAACCTAGGTAGATGATAATTGTTAGTTTACTCTCTCAGATGTTGCAGATATCCTACTGAAATATCCCTTATGAGGCATAAGCTAGAACAGCTTCTTGACTTCAAAAGCACAATAGAAAAATATCACATGCAGTAGAGAACTGGAAGAGGAAAGCTTACAAAGTCAACCTCTGTAATGAGTTCCCTGAACCTAAATTATAAGTGGAAATGGCTTATAAAAAGCACATACAGACAAATCATTAGTTCCAGCACCATTCACTGTGTTATATAATTTACTTTATCACGACCAAAGGATAAATCATAGGTAAAAATTCTGCAGTTAATCTTATTTACCACTAAGATCTGTGGAAAATATTACCATTTACAAAAAAAAGAAAAAAACAAACCCACTAATCATCTTTTTTCCTTAAAGAACTGTTAATTACCAAAAAATTCTGATCCAGCATTTCCCTTTCCATGTATCATAATATCAGGTACCAAAAGTAATCACATTATCCAGAGCTTCTAGCATCTTTTGAAAAGTACCAAGTCATTGGGCAGAAAGATATGAATTGCAAGTAATGCATCTTAAAGTTCTAATTTCTTTTTCCTCTAAGTTTCTTATGTTAGTACTTTAAGAAAGAGATAAGGTTTTCTGGTTTGAAAAAGTTGTCCACTTTATTTTGTTAATCTAGTAGGAAGCGAAGAGGATGAAAGAAACCTTAATTATTGTTGTGTACTATTTTCCTTTCCAGTTCTCAAGTTGCTTGTGAAAAATCTATATTGTTTGGATTATGTGTGCCTGGGGAACTACGATAACACAGAAAAATTCTACTACTTCCACTATATATTCTTAGAGTGAACACAAATAATTTTAAGGAAAGTTTTCAATGGCTTCCTTTAGTGATAATACCAAGTGATGAGGGATAATTGAAAACTGAAAATGTAAGAAGTAGTTAGATTTGCACATAAGGGAACTTTTAAGGTTCAAGGCTAAAATAGGACATGGATGCTTCCTTGCACAAGGGTAAAGAAATATATAACTGAACCTTAGAAAGTCTATATCAAATAACATCTTACTCTATGAAATGGATTCCATTTTTCTGGAGACTGCATGTGTTCTAGATATACCCCTAACATGGATTTTCACTGATGCTACAACTTAGGTTACTTTGGATCAGTTAAAACAATTACAGGAGGCATGCGGTAGGGTATAGAAGAATAAAGCAACCAAGAAATCATGACAAAGAAACATTGATGTCTTTCTTTCCATGCTATAACCTTTATGGCCTGGAAGATATATTTATGACACTGCATTCAACTTAGATCTCTAATTTTCAGCAGCACTATCACCATTAACTGCTTTCCATATAAAAGTAATATTTTTGTTTGTTATATTGAAACTGTATATTTAAATGTCTTCACAAAAAGTGAGGTAGAACAAGAATGCCTTGAGGAGACGAGCTGTGCTTGCTCACGATTAGCAGCTCCTTCTTCTCAGAATAATTTGGTTTCAGGACTGAAATAAATTATTTGTGTCTTAATGACACTGAAATAATTAAATGTCTATTTGCTTATCATTTATGTTTATTCTTAGATAATAGCTTACACTAGTTTTCACTTTGCATCTTTTACTCTATGCTAACAGTTCTTACCTCAAGGGAAGCAAGTTTAGGAAAGTTTAGGAAAAAGAATATTTTTAAGTTAAATTATATGTTTATTTACCTGCTATTCTTCTCATACATGTTTTGCTTGCCCACTGCAGAACACCAAAGTCGGTCTTCCCCAAAAGGAGACACATTAAGAACTGCAACAATTAGCTTTCCCAAGGTTCATATACTCAGCTCAGTTTTATCCTCAGACAAAAACCTTTTCTCTAATAGGCTAATAAAATATCAAAGTTAAAAATAAATGTATAAAAAAATGTGTGTTTCAACTATTGAACAAGCTGATTCATATTGAACACCAGGAAATAATATTTTAGAAATCTGGAACCATATCTAGTGTTCTACATCTGCTGTTCTTACCTTTATGGAATTGCATTCCTCAGATCAAGTTGTGTAATTCTTTTTGATCCTACAACTATCTTCCTGCCCTAGAATGTTGTCATGGTATCATGATGCAAGTTTTCTAGGGGCAGCAGAAGACACACTTTTTTTCACATGTTCTAATTTTAAAAGTTCAAGAAGGTTAAATTCAACTACAAAAATTATTTCTTATAATGGTAGCCATACACAAACATTCTGAGCCAGAGATACAGAACACAGTCCAGAGTACAATATCACAAGATGCTTGCTGACCTATACAGTTACTGGTGCCTGGGGTATCTACTGACAGCACATAAAGTAAAAATTCTCTAGTTACTGAAGCTACTCACTAGCCGCAATTCCATATGACTTTCTCCAAGATAGTTACCTCATTAAAAAAACTCCAAAACCATGTTGGATCATGTTTCTAAGCCAGACAAAATACCAGGAGTATATTTCTCCTCATCTGGACTCCTATCATGTAGTTGTCTCAACACCATAAAATTATAGAAACAATGTTCATAGGCAAAGGAAAAAGAGATATATCTAGAACATTAATCATCTCAACCCTATTTAGCTGTCTAAAATAAGTCAAATGTATCACAACAAAGTTCCCATGGATACCTGGTTATACTGTAACTATTAAAGGAGTTTAAACAACTCAAATCCAGACTTTTACACTGCTGATATAGTTGCCAGCAAGCAAGATTAGGGTAGTTCCTTGGAGTTATCTCAATATTTTAGTAAAGAATTGAAAACAACATTAATATGTCCTTTTGTGATACTGTGGAAAAAAATTAGATTGGAAAGACCAAGTATTCTATATGTTGTTTCTCCAGTTAGTAATTTAATGATGAGTACTCACTTAGGACACAGAAAAAAAACCAACAAAAAAAGCAGAATTACAGGACTGTCATCTCTCAGATGAACACAATCACTCTTAAGAATCAGAATTTCCTTTCTGGTGTGTAGAACAATTTCCCAGGAAAAAGGCGTTATGAAGTTCTTCAGGCTGCAGAGATGAGAAGCTTAAATGCCACTAAAGTCTTCTAATTGATTTAGCCCCAAGGAAACAGTGCACTGCTGACACGGCAAGCAGGGTGCTTTGATGAGAAAAGCAATACATATTTTCTTGTCACTCTGGAATATTGTGGGCAGATGGGAGCTCACTCTGCATCAACTGAAAGCCAGGCAGAAGCCAGAATTTATTAGTTTGGATGAAGTGATAAACTGCTTTCAGCTGCCTCTGAATGTGCAGAGAGACAGGTTTATATACACTCCTTGTTGTCCCACTATAACTGCCATGCAGAACCCATGCTTGTGCAGAGTCAAGACTATACATCTGTGCTCACCCAGAAGTAAAATTAATTTATATAGAAAGGGTTCATGGTTAACTCTTCACTTCTCCATATCTAAGCTGGTCAACGGTTACAGAAATTATGCTTCTGGAACTGGGAAATGTACTTATAGATAGTTGCTTTCTGAGACACATTCTGAGTATCCTCAAAAGAAAAAAAAAAAAAAAAAAGAGCAAGGAAGAAAATCATCAAAATCAGCTTTATAGAGCAATAGTTCTTCACTGTTCCTCTGGTTTTAGTAAGTTGTCCCTGCATCAGGGATTTTCTCTCTGTTTGAGCACATCTTGTCTCTCCTGCTGACAGATCTGTTCCAACAAGAGGTTGATCATCAATGGTTAATTCCTAGCATCAACATTAGTGGTAAGTAGAGAAAGACCAGATGTTGGAAACATGCTGCAAGGAATAAGAACAGATTCTGTTTTTCTATGTTGATTTCTACAGGATAGATGTTATTAACTTAGTTGCTTTTTCAAGGATGTTTCTTCATTCCAGATGCTGGTATACAGTTGCTACTTCATTTGCATCAGCAAAAGCAACCTGTGTGCTTACTCATCCCTTTAAAATTCTCAAAAATTAGAAACTGCAGCAGAATCATTGACACAAGAAACTAATAATTCAATACCTGATTTTTTTCTGTAATTGCAATCAAAAATGAGGCCAATGGCAGGAAAGGAAGTCACTTAACACTATAATTAAAATGTTCTTGTAGACTGGACCTACAAATTGAAGTTGTAATTCTCTACAGATGGCCAGGATAAAATTATGAGAAAGAAATAAGAATTAAAAGAATGTGACATGATTTCAGCTCTGTTCTAGCAGAAGACCATTACAGCTTCCATACAGCAGTATGAACATTTAAAAAATGTTGTTGCACAGTAAAAACAGTAGATGTTCAGGGGGAGGGAAAAAAAAAAAGCAAGAAAATAGAGTCATAGAATCAATAGAATCATAGAATGGGGTTTGGATTGGAAGGGACTAAATGCTTCCTGAATGCTGACAGACTTCTTGAGGCCATGACCAGGGAAACTTGTTCCACTGCTTGACCAACCTCTTGAGTGAAGAACATTTTCCTAACATCCAACCTGAACTTCTGACACAGCTTTAAGCCATCACCTTATGTCCTATCACTGGACACAAAAACAAATCATCACCTTCATCTCCACTTTCTCTCATGAGGTATTTCTAGACAGTCATGAGGTCACCCCTCAATCTCCTTTTCTCTAAGGTTAACTAGCCTAGTATCCTCTGCTGCTCCTCCTATGTCATTCTCTCTGTTCCTTTCACCATCTTTGTTGGCCTCTTTTGAACACATTCTAATATATTTCTGTCCTTCCTGTCTTGCAGAGCCCAAAACTGCACACAGTACTTGATGGAAGGCCACACCAATGCTGACTAAATTCAGTTTTGTCATATTTAAAATTTTTCAGTTTTTCTTAAAAGCTTTGATTTTTTTGGTAATTGCTCTCCTCAGAATTATTTTGGCTTTTATATTAAAAATATATAGTTTTTAATAAACTATATAAAAATATATAGTTTTTAAAAATACAGTTAATTATTTTAACTGTGTTTTTTCATATTTAGCTTAACTTACTGATTTAAGATTTAAAGAAAAAGAGAAATATTTTTATTTTACAAGTGTAAATAACAGCAATTTCACTGTATGTTTACAATTGTCATAAACTACGTATGTCTTACTAAATTAATGAAGTAAATTATAAACAGGCATATAATGTACATAAGAAGTCATATATTACGTTAAATAGAGGTAATTAAAAAACAACCAACCAACCAACCAAACCTCTATCAATAACAGGAAATTATTTAGTTCTCTAAATCTATGAGTTATATTATCTGAAAAAAGCCAGAAAAAAGTATAAAGTCATAGCCATTGTGCCTTTTGGTTTCTATATTTTGAATGTCTGTATCTCTTTTGGTGATTTCAAAAAGAAATTAACAGAAAACAGTAGAAAAATGTTGGAAATCATTCAAACCAAATAAATTTTATTAAACTAGGTTTTGTTATTAAAAATTCATGAGTAAAATATTATTATTATACAAATGTATGAGGAAAGAGACATTATAATTTCTAACTAGTTTTATTTGACCTATATACCCTATTCTTTCAGTATAATTTTCATTGTCGTACTAAGCAACAGTGAAGTAAGTGAAGATGATGGTAGTTGTAATTGTGTTTTCAACCTGTGTTTTGTGTGACAGAAATACAATTTTTACAATGAGATTTTTAAAAAAATTACTGTACCTCAATGTACCGTCTATGTACTTGTGCATGGTGATAGTTGTTATGTATTTATGGAGAAGTAATAACCAAAAGAGACATCTTGTCTCTTTGTATTTGATTTTCAATGTGAATTGACATCTGTTGGGTTTCAAATTACTAAATACTATCTGGGAGTTCCTGTGTTCCAAGTGGCTTACTAGGATTTCTCTTGCAGTTGAAAATCATCAAAATTATCATGAACCAGAAGCTAAGTTATCTTATGTGGAGAACCATGTGGAAAAACTAAATGCCTACAGTTAGTGAGTGTATATGAAAATTTTGTTTTGTAAAATGAAGTCATAGGAAAAAGTATTGTGCATCCATATTACCTCTCCTATTACATTTGTCTTGAACAGATATATATATCTGTTGCCTTTATGGCTCCCCTTTAAGATGCTTTAATTACACCTTTTACTGGCCTATCTTCATCCAGATTCTGATAGTGTTCAATGCATTCAAAGGACAGCCTCAGGGAAAACTGTGACAGAATTATCAAAGCTGAAATCTTTTCAGTCAATTTTGTTGTTAGGAATATTGAAATATGAAATATTTTCCCAAGTTCCCAGTGTTAGGCATGCCCTTCAATGCAGTCAGGAAGCAGTGTCCCTGCTACTGTCATTGTTGTACATGAGCAACAATCCAGATGTAGTACTGAATCTCCTTTGTCCCTCTTCTCCTCTATCTGACATGATTTAAGAATCTGAATTTACAGATCTCCTTACATATGATAAGAGTGAGGTGCCTTATTAGTAACTTTTGTAGACCATGTTTCAGTGTGTCTGGTTCCATTCATCCATCTCTGCTCATTAAGTGGAGACCTCTCTTGAGACTCAGAGACTTGAGAACACTGCACAGAGAAATCTGAAGCCGCTCCAGTTGGATGCACCTATGAGTGATATTGAGCATGAACTAGTAAGCTGGATTTGGTTTGAACTGCTTCTGGGACTTAGGTAACCTGTTCTGCATAAATGTGACTGAGATCATAATCATAACTTGACTGGCAGAGATCTGCAGAGATTGTTTATGCACATTTGACGTCCTCAGTTCTCTATCTGCAAGCTGGGTAAATTTCAATAATGGCTTAAATAAACATTAAGCCAGCTAAATTCTTGCCATGTAAATAGCAAATGGTACTTCATACTTTAAAATAGCCTTTATCATACCTGCAGGGATTCATTGTCATTCAGATGGTGTGGATGAATCCCAGGAAAAACAATCTGTTCAGATAAGACTACAAAGGAAGAACTGATGAAGAAATTATTATTCTTTTAAAAGTATGTTTCTCATCTTGAGCATGATTTATTGATAATACAAGCTACAAGATGAAAGTTTTGAAGACTATCACACTTAGAAAGAAATGCAAATTGGGTTTTGCTATTAATGATGGGTGTGACAAATTTTCTGACCAGACAGAAATTAGCTATGCATACATAGCAAGACTCATGAAGAGTGACAGTTGGGATAGAAGGGCATAAGAAAAATAATGGAAAACATCATAGTTTAACGTCACTAACAAAAAACAATGACACCTAGAAACAGTATGAGACAACAGATTCCTTTAAAATTACATGTGAAATCTCAATAATTTTTCTAGGCTGTAGCTTAGTTATACGCTGTAGTCACAGAAATAATTTTACTTACTCTGTGGCAGTTGACTGTAAAGTTACACTTCAAAGGTTGTAGCATGTAACTATTCACAGAATCACAGAATGGTTGAAGTTGCAAAAGTTATCACAAATTCATCCAGTCATCGAACCCCCCTTATCAAGCAGTGCCAGCTAGAGCTGGTTGCCCAGGATAGCTTTTGAACATCTCCAAATGTGAGAGACTACACAACCTCTCTGGACAACTTGTGCCCAGAGATCAACCACCCCCTCAGTGAAAGGAGTGCTTCCTGATGTTCAGAGGGACCCTTTTGTGCTTCAGTTTTTGACTCTTATTCTATCATTGTGCACCACTGAAAAGAGCCTGGCTCTGATCTGATAAGATCCCCCTGAGCCTTCTCCTCTCCTGGCTAAATGGTCCTGGATGTCTCAGCCTTCCCCTGTGTGAGAGATGTTCCAAACTTAGTAGCCCTTCACTGGCCTCTCTCCAGTAAGTCCATATATCTCCAGTGCTAGGGGATCAGAACTGAGCTCCCTGCTCCTGGTGTGGCCTCAGCAGTGCTGAGCAGAAGGGAAGGATCATCTCTCTTGACATAATGACAATCAATTGTCTGATGCAGCGAGGGCACACTGCTGGCTCATGTAGAGCCTCATATCCAGTGGCATTTCCTAGGGATCCACACAGGGTCCAGTCTTAGCCAACTCATTTATCAAGGACCTGGATAAAGGGATAGAATGCGGGTTTTCTGATGATCCAAAACTGGGAAGAGAGTGACTGATGCATCTGAAGGCTGTGCTGCTATTCAGTTGGACCTTAGGCAGGAGAGCTGGGCAGACAAAAACTAATGAGGTTCAAACAGGACAAGCATAGGGTCCTGCACCTGGGAAGGAATAACTCCAAATACCAGTACAGGCTGGGGGCTGACCTGCTAGAGAGCAGCTCTGCAGAGAAGGACTTGACTTTCTTTAACACCTCTTTTTAAATCCCAATACCTATTTTCAATGTCAAAAAAAATTGTGTGAACCTCATAAATCAATTTTATTTCTATTGGCTCAGTATATTTCTCAGCACATACAGCCCAATATTACTAAAATCTACAGTTTTAGGATTACTGAACTGTACCGTTATATATTAAACATTTAAACTGGATCTGATTAAAAAAAAAAAAAGGTTATCAGCTGTCAGATTTGAAGATCACTTTCTTATCCAGTCAAGAAATTCACACAGAAAACAAGAAATAACAAATGCTTTCTGTGTCAAAGATAAAATTATTTATATTCCATTCTTTTCTATATCAAAGAGTGGAGATCTTCCCAGGGCTTTATAAATATTTTTAAAAAATAATTTAAATAAACATGTGCATCTTGTATAAAGAAGCTATGTCTTTTGTAAATAAAAGAAAATTGTCTTAAAGAGTCTCTGTAGTCGTGTTTGTGAAAATGGACAATTTTTTTTTGATTTTGCATTGCATTCTGTTTGTCCCTGTATGGTGATTTACAGCAAAGCCAGGTTGTTTAGATCCATGACACAACACTACCATATGAGATAATGGGGGTACACTAAACAGAGAGACAGAGTTATAATCAGGTTTTCAGCAAGAAATAGTTGCCAAAAGAATAACATTTGTTAAATTATTTGCACTGTAAAGCCTGGATTACATCTGTGTCTCTGTGAAAAAATGTGCTTCAGCCAAATCAACCTTCCTGTATATTCAGCCCCATCATGTCTGACTTATGCCTTTAAAGATTGTTTAAGCATGCTTCTACTTAATTTCTGCTTCATTTTCTAATATTGTATCTCATACTTACATGGACGATTTTTATTTTTCCATCTCAGACTTCTTTCTTTCTTGTGAATTCTTGTTATTTTTATACCTTTTGACAACCTTCATATCCAGCTCTGACTTTGACCCCCTTCACATTCTTCCTACTGGTTTGATTTCTCTCCTTTTCCTCCCCTGCTGGGTCATTGCTCATTACCCAGTCTTAATGCACACTTTCAAACCTCTCTAGCTCACAATCTGAATTTTTCCTCTTTTCCCTGTTCCAAATCCTGGATATGTATCATTCCACTTTTGACATAAAATCTCTTCATGAACTTTGTTTTATTCTATTGTAGAGTCATAGTTTTTTGCCTTTGGCAGCTTCAGTCTTCCTACAGCTACTGACATTCCACATACCTAGAGTTATGCACATTCTGATATCTTCCCTGAAATGTTACCCTTTCTTTCTCTCATTGCTATCTTACTTCCTCTTTCTCCAAATTCAGATGCTCTAAATTCATTCCAGAGTGATTCGGTTCTTCTAAAATATTTTTCTTACAAAATGAGAAAATGAACTGGTATTCATCATAATCCTTCTTTAGTTTTGCATAAATTGAAAAAAAATAGAGAGATCTGTGCTAATAATTTATTTCTAATGACATCCATTTACTGCCTACAAGCAGTTTGTATAGTCCATAGAAAGCAGATTACTATCTTATTCTTCAAGGCACTGTATCTGTTTTTTCTCCATTTATTTAAAATGTTCAGGTAAAATACAACATGAAAGCAATTTCATTTCAACTGAAGAGGTTTCTGACTGTCTATGTATTTTAAACTGAAGAATACATGTTTATATACTTCATCTTCAATGTGAAGAAGGGATAGAGTTCCTTTAGAAAAATACAGAGCTATGAAATGGCTGGGCAGCATACCATGTAGACTTAAATTGAATGGTTATAGTTTCATATATTTTCAATAACATTTTTGTATGGGTGAGCGGTTTCTGCATCCTTTTTCTATGCAAATTGCTCATTTATTTCCAATCACTGGGTGAACAAAAAAGTGTGTAGAAAACAGAATTATTTTTTCTCTATTTGGTGCTAATATCTATTTTGAACATCCTATGAAAACTTGCACACTGTTAGAAATTCAACTAAAAGATCATTTTAAAAAGTAAAGCTTGAGTCACGGGAGACCATTTGATACTTCCTTTTTGCTTTATTTTGTGAGAAAAAAAATCACAAATTGCTAGTTTATAGCTTTAAAGGCAATGAGAAATAATGAAGTTGCCAGGAACTAAAAAAAAAAGTAAAAAAAAAAAGTAAAAAAAAAAAGAAAAGAAAGGAAAAAATAGAACATTACAAAAACATTTGCTGCTTTATGTAACAGGTTATTTTTCTAAACTGTGGGCTTCTCAGATTAAGGTGTAAAAATTCTTCATTTTCTTAAAAAATGCTTTTCAGATGCTACATACTCACATTAATGACAAATTGGATATAGATACCCTTTGGGCTTAATCATTCCTCTTTTATGCTCCTTATTCTAAAAACAACTCCAGGTAAACACCCCTTGAGAACTAATCTTTCTGTATTACTTATTCATTGTTCAAAGGTAAACTCCTTTCTTTTGTTCTTTCTTTCCTCCCTAGGTTGCACATTTTCAGATTTTACAACATTTAGGTACTCACTGAGCTCTGGGAAACTGGTGTTAGCAAATACATTGATTTCCTGTTATACTGGAGGAGACACATTGTTAGGTTTCCCTCTGTAACTCCAATGTAAGGTAGCATTACACTGCATGTACTTCATTCATGGGTTGGGTTCTTAAAAATGCAAGTGCTTATGTTTTAAGTAATCTTGATGCAGTTTCAGGATTAAGCACTACATCAGCTCAGATGCCAAGAAGGTAACAAAAGGCCTTTTGGCACCCATACAAATCCCACTTTGGATTGAATTTATCTGCCTAATGTTGTCTGAGAGAATTTCTTCTGGCCTGATGACTTTTCTGTCATAGAAAACCTAAAAATAGGAAAATGTCACAAAGGCAGCGCACACAGCTCAGAAACTGCATTTCTGGCAGTTTCTGAACAAATTGAGGAGTTTTAACCCACAAGTCATTGTAACAATTTACACAAATGTGCATCTCAAAGTTTACATTTGGTAGTTTTCATACAAAATGAGTCTATGATAACCTTATATAACTTCCTAGAAAACAAAAATCTGTACAATTCAGGCAATTTGAAAGAAACAGATCGTGACAGACTTTTAATAATGGTGTATAGAAAATTCAGTCACTAGGAATTAAAGGTTTTATGGTAAAGTATATCTATCCACTGACAGGATCATGCCTTTTGTGGGAACCAAGCACATACTATTTTATGTTTAATTGCAGCTGTTAAGGTTTCCTATTAGAAAAGGCAAAGCTAGTGATGTTGACAAAGGCAGTCAGGAGCTCATAAGAAACAATCCTAGCATATACTAAATGCTGTTACTTAAATAATTTTTTTCCCTCCTTTTAACTGTGGCAGCCTTCATAAAGTTTAACAAAGAATTTAATTTACCGTAGCCCAAGTTTATGAGTATTCATGTGAACAACTTTGGCCCATTGTTACCACTATTACACATTTTCCATGGCCAGTATGAAGATTTTCTCTGTAATCCAAAGGAAGATGACATTTTAGAGAGTTTTTGGCATTGACTGAGAACCCTTTTTCCATCCCAAGGTGGGAATAAAATTTTAAGACCATGTTACTAATTTATATTCACATTTCCTGAGCCCAAAACATGTTATGTTGTTCAAATTTTAACACTTTAGAGTATTATGCTCTTGTAATTTACCTGACCTGTAAAAGTTTTTCTACCAGTGAGGGTAGATTTCTGTTAACACTAAAGCCCACTGTCAATAAAACTTGAAAGACTGCCAGCACCAAAATTTTCAGTTTTTCTCCATCTCGCTTTCTTTACATGATTGTGATAGACTGTGCAAGTGTAAAAACCTATGTTTCACTGAATTTTATTAGTCAGCTCAGAATTAGCCCATGCTTCAAAATTCAACAGCTGAATGAACAAAAACCAGCAAAAAATCAATTTCTTAGAAAATGGATAATCTTTCCAAAACTATGTATCATTAAAAAATAACTTAGAGTTACATTTATGTCTTAAACAGAGACATCTTATCATAAGGCAGTTTTTGTGATATGAATTAGGCATTGTAAAAGCGGGCCATTGTAAACAAATGTACCACAAAGAAGAAATTGATTTCCTGTTCCCCTCCTCCTTTAGTTTTAATTACAGTACACCTTGTACCTCTCCTAAATATTACTTAAAAAACCAACTGGTATGGGAAAGAAATTACTCTCCTCATTTCTTATGAATAGAGTATTTGATGAGGTTCGTAAATTACTTTCTATAGGAATACTGTTCTAGAGTTATTTAGCACTCTAGTAGCCAAGCAAAAACTTAGCTTAGTCATTTGAAAAGAGTATGTGAAAATCTTATTGGAAGTACAAGAATAAATTCCTTTCAAGATACACATATATATAGCTGAGGACAAATTAAGTTTGTTCTTGAATAAATGCAAACTGAAACATCCAAGAGCAAAATCTATTTATTTTGTTGTTATTTATAGCTGTTTCTTAAGTATCTCCTCCATAATTTTTTTCAGTCACTCAGCTTTTCTGTGCTAGTCTGCCATATTCTCTGCTCTAGTAGAGAGAGGAGAAATTTCTATCTTTCTGTCCATATCTGATAGTTTCTTATTTAGTCTTCTCAGTACTCAGATGTTCTCATTATACTGACAATATGACAATTTGTCTTTCTGATTTAGCCCTCACCATGCACATTCCTTTAGTATCTATTCTAGGGATACTTCTCCCATTCAACTTTTTATCACAGCTCTAGCTTGCAGATATTGCACTCCCCTGTTTTCTTTCTTTAAGTAATAATTCTCTTTGTTATGCTGCAATTTGTCTAGTTTTTCCTGATCTCTACTCCTTCCCTTTTCTTCTAATACCTTTGTTGATGCCTTAATATCTACTAAAGTTATGATAAACTAACTGAGATAACACAACTTTTTTTCTTTTTCAGTTCTTCTCAGTGTCTATAATCAGAAATGAGAACAGCAAGCACCCGCTGTTTTGGGATATATCAGTCAAATGCTGCGTCCAAATGGCATCATTTAGTAGCTATCTTGCAAGCCTCACCAGTCTGGTGTCACCAAGATCTTCAAACTGAAAACTGATCTTCTTGATCCAGACACCTTTATCGCATCATTAATGAAGTTTTGAACATTATTCTTCTCGGTCCCTTAGTCCACACATCCAAGTTTGGATGGTGCCCATTGACAGTAATTGATCTCTACATAATTAAAATTTATGTTCCTTATCAAATGTGCAAAGTGCTGAGGTTTTTTGACTCTTACATTATTCCATGCTTATCAAGTAATCATGCACAAAAAGTAAAAACTCTAATGGTGACAATATTTTCATTCCTTTTTCTGTAATATTTTCCCAATAGTTTTTCTGAGGAAAAACTCCCAATCTCTGCAAAAAAATCTTGGCTTCTCATTCTTAATTTCAACATTTTCAGAAATTTTTCCTTTTTGTTCATCTATTGGTAGAGTTTACAAGACTATCTGCAGTTGTCATTCTCTTCCTATGACATGGCAAGACCTGTTTCCATAATAATTCTGTGTTCACTTCTTCATCCTCTAAAGAACTTATATACTATCCCTCAGTTGCACAACACTGTCTTCTAGAAACTTTAGGAAAAACCCCTCTCTACAAGCTCCTAAGTAGGCTCTTCATTATGGTGTCTTTAGAAAACCAACATGCCATTCTGAATAAATAAGTACTCAACTGAGAGAATTATTTATATTGAATAATCTCTGATCATGTGTAAATGTCAAGTTTCAGACAGACAATTCAAGTAATAACATACTTACTAATGTTCCACATCTGACATCCTTTTATTATTAATTATAGGTATTGACTTAAGACTTGGAACTAGATAGCCTCTCAAGTGTTTGGATACAATTGATTTCATCTGCAATTTCAAGTCATTACCATAGCACTGAGACTGTTTTCACCATAATTTTATAATCCCTTTCTGATTTTTCATTGGAGTAGGGAAAATGTGATTCTTTCAAAGGCATTTAAAACAAATGACCAATCCAAATCAAAGACAAAAAAGCTGATTCTAACTATAATAGGCTTCCTTCCTGTATTTCCATGAAATTTATCTTTGAATACTGAGAAGTGCACAGTACTGTTTGTTTATCACTGGGCAATGCAGATAAGAGAATTCAACTGGCTCTAATATAGTTCTTAATTACTGCAAATACCTCAAACAGCTGAAGTTTATGCTATGAAATGAAAAGTTAAAAGCTGATACTACTTCTTTTTACATTTTCTAGAAATAAGCTAGAAATATGCAAGAACTATAAAAATAAATTATAATTATGTTCTTTATAATTTTATAATATTATTTTACCTTTTACATGAAATTCTATAAAATTATTTAGAAATTAATTGCATTATTTAAATGTTAACTCTTATTAGAAGTACAATGCTAATCAAACCTGGGGGTTTATAAACTATACAATCATTAACAAATGAGAATAATCTTTTAAAATCTGATAAGGAAATTATCTCATTTTCATAAAGGTAAGACACATTAATTTACTATCAGTCCATATCTGATTTTAAGTAATGGTTCTTAATAAAGCACAGTGCTATTCTTTTTTTTTTATTTTATGGGTTTGCATCAACTATAGCTATCTGTAGAGAATAATAACAAGGGAATATAAAATACAAGTTCTAGCATGTATAGCCATTATTGACATTGGAATCTATACTACTAGAAGAAAAGTACTGTTTTCTTCACAGTGGATTAACAAGTTTTCTTGTAAGCACTGATGCTGGAACATATCCAGTATCATTATCTGTGATAGTGCCAGGAGTCACACTAAGAAGATCAAATGACTAGTGAAAAGGAGTAAGAACTAAAGCTCTTGTTGGTGCTATAAAAGTTCAGGTAGAAACGCATGGATCCTCCAAAGGGGATGGGTTTATATATATTGATACTAGCCAAGTGCTGCTTTCTCAACAATAAATTATTATTGAATTATAGTAGCCTTCCCATTAAAAAGCCATATTTGTAGATATTGAATGATAAATTTGAGTGAAGACATCAGGTGTATAGAATAACTAAGTCTGAGAAGTGAACAAATGTGATTTTTTCGGAAAATTTTCTATTATATAGAAGAAGGAAAGTTAGCCTATAGCAAAAAACAGAGAAGGAAATATATACATTCACATAATATTAAATTACCATGATCCAATGAGTTTTGTGCCAAATTACTTAAGCAGTGGTCAGTGAAATCTTAGGACTATTATTGCCTGTGTTTGAGAATTCACACATGGCAAGTACATCAGGATTTTGGATGATTTGAGGAAAATAAATTCAATATTTATACTGCAATGAGGAGTAAAAAAGAAGCAGAAACGTGTTTGACATCCATACATTTATACCCTTCCATGGAAGAAATGAAGAGCTGAAAAATTGGAGAAATGAATGAAAATTAGAATGAAATCCAACAATGGCATGTAACAAAATCTGTACTTTAAATGGAGTATTATTGGAAGATGTCACTGCCCATGACAGAGGGATTGGAACTCAGTGATCTTTAAGGTCCCTTCCAACCTAAACCAGTCTATAATTCTGTAATAACTGCAAATATGTGGCATACACAGTAGTAACTGAGCAGGAAGTAGATAAGCAGGAAAAATATCTAGAGGAAGAATCCTCAAAATACTTTTCCAAATTTACCTCTGCTCAGTACCAGTAAGGCTGCATCTGAACGTCCTTTAGATAGAACTTCACAAAAGTTGTGAACAGTGTGAAGAGTTTCCAGAAAAAACAAACAAAAAAACAAACAAACAACAAAAAAACCCCAAATCAAAAACCCTAAAATAAAGCATGAGAAAGATCAGTACATAAAAGTATGACCTATCCAAACCAAATAAGCAAAAAAGCATTGCTTTTCTAGAAATGAAGAAAACTTGAAACTGTACATTTCAGAAAAATAATTAGATCTGTTCTGTCCCCTGGGACTAAAAAAAACCCAAGCCATTAAAAAAGCTGGCAGGTTTCATCAACAGAAGATCCTTTCCTTTAGAAGCAGCTTGATATGTAGGTTAGGAAAGAAACTAGAAACTGTGCATGAGAATTCTGAATGTTCTCAGAAAGGCTTGTAAGGTAAGTGCAGTGATCCTGACTGGAAAAGGATTGTACCTCAAGGAGTTGTTGATCTACATGTCACTTGACTGGAGAATGCCCAGGTCTGTGCTGTCCTGCACACCCAGAGTGTCCTTCAGGCTGTGTTGTGCTGCACAACTCCTCTGGCTGCAGGACAAGCTCAGTGACCTCACACTCTAGCAGGGGACCCTGCAAGGAATCTCCTACTTGGTACCAGTGGTTGTGCCATCAGCATGGCCTTGCCTTGAACTAAAATTGCAGCAATAAATTGTTGTGCAAACATTATTGCTCTTTGACTGTGGAAATGCTGGATGAAGTTTTTCCTTGTCAGAAAATTGTATAGCAGCTCAAATTACAGAAATTGGAGCCTGGCTTCTACGGACAGGGTCTTCCCAGCATGCTGCACATGGATAAGAAGCTCACTCAATGCTATGTCTCCAAGGGTTCCCAGCATCCAAAGGGCCATAAAATTATCTGCAGTATTTTCTTCATATAGCATTAGATCTAGTAAATGACATTTTAAAGGCATCTTATAGTGTCTTTCTTGCTGGAATCAGAAGGGACCAGCACCCCTGGCATAAAACAAGTAAACAACAAACAAAGCAGGTACAAAAAAAAGATCAAAACACTACTTGCCAGATCCCATCTTGGATTAAACAGATGTGGTTTTGTTGCAGGTTTCGCTTGTTTGTTCGTTTTCTGGGGCTTTTTGTGTTTTGGTTTTTTTTTTCTTTTTTCTCATCTGTGTCTTTTCTAACACTCTGTTGTCTGCTCTAATTGATGAAAATAAAAATGTGTATTTTGCATTTATCATAATTTGATATTGGCTAATGGTGTTTTCAAAATGAATGTGTTTTACCCTCAAGGTTATAGTAAATTAATGAAGTGGAGAACTAGGATCCTTTTAAAGGTTCTTAGGCTCCCCAGTGCATTTCCCAGAACATCCAGCAAAATATCATCCCACAGATAGTATTGCATACACAGGTTTGAAAACCAGCAAAATCAGCTGGCAGGGGAGGAAGAAATGGCAACCAGTGAATAGGAATTATGCAGTGTAATCTCTGGTTGAATGCAAGGTATGGAAAATGGCATGCATAGCTGAAGTGTTTGTCACACCCTCCTCTGTGGATATGCTTACTCACAAACTTGACAAACAGCAGTCTGAAGGCGTACAGGACAGCAGAGTACATGATCCCTATGACCTTGTAGAGGTACATGAATTGAAAAATTTCTAAAACCCATTTCCAGCCTCAGGACTGATTGATACTCTCAGGTATCTTTTTTAAACCATAGGTAGAGAAAAAAAACAACCTTTTTTTTTCTCTACAGTGAAGCTATAGTTACTTTAATTTTATTGCCTATGACTGAATTGTCAAAAATCCATTCTTTAACTCTAGATTTTCTCTGATCTTAAGAGTAAGAAGTACACAGTGACAAGTGGAAAACAAACTGTGCTATCTTTCTGACTATGTATATTCTGATAGTTCTGGGTAATATTAGGAGCAATTAGCAAACCCAAATAATTTTCTGAAGAGCAGCAAAGTGTTTCTCTACCAAACTGCATAAGCAACATGATCTTATAGTTCTCACAAGAGGGTCAGTGAAGGAAAAAATATCTTCTTATGTGTAACATGAGCAATAAATACCTGATAAATAGAAAAAAAGAAAAAGGGAATGAAGCATCTGAGAAGTTTTTCCTGTTCTGGATTTTTTTATCATATATTGTATTAATTACAAAATATATCTAAATTCTCAGGAAAAAGCATTTTATTATTAACTGGTTCTATGCATAAAGCTGACAAGCTTAAAAAAAAAACAAACTAAAGACAATCTCAAAACTCCACAAACATCTTATCATTAGTGTGTATGGAAAACCTGGTTTTATTTTATTTAATGTTTGGTTTATACGAGGAATTATTCTCATTTTTCTTTTGCAAAACATTCTTTCCCCTCCTATGGGAAATCTAATGGAATACAGTTAAGAAGTTATTTTCCCTTTGGATGTTCTCAATTTGTTTTTAATGCAGCAGGAAGCGAATGGAATATTTCCCTCTTATACATTAACAAGAATTTGCTTCCTTACATATACTGACATTGTTATAATTTTGCCTTTAAAGTGGCTGCTGTTTGGAAAACACCTACTCTGTGCAAATTCCCCACATGTGCTATGCCCAAAAATGTAAAGCTTCCCTTTGTTTTTTCCAAACCTTCTGCTTCTGCAGTGGGTCTTATTGATACCACGTGGAGTTGTCTATCAATTCCTTAGTTTACCATGCCTTAAAATGATAACATATTTTTATATTATGAAATTGTGGAGACCTGATTGTGGAAGCACTTTAAATAATATCTGTTCTGTTTACACTGATTTCTGCTAAAGCTTCCAGGATGATAGATTTTTTTCAGATTTTTTTATCTCCAGTATCATTTCAGTATTTGAGAAGGTGTCTGATGACTTGACTGTATACTGAAATATTAGCCTTGATCTGTAGCTTCTTCCTTTTATGTCTTGTATATTTAATTTTATTTCCTTTGATCCCTCTTTCTTCATCTTTGCTGATATTTTCTTTGTTCTTTTGCTCCCCCCAGCCCTGTACTTTGCTCTTCTAAGACTCAATCACCTCCATTTTCATTTAATCTCTGACTATGCCTCCACCTATATCTTTGTTGTCAGAGTTCTGATGTCTCTCTACTGGTTATCTTTTCATCTGGCTATCTGATTTTGTTTAGATTTTAGCCTTTTAAATTCTCTCCATTGCTTGAGTCTCTTTTAATCTTCCCTTAGTAATGCTTCTTGTTATAGCTCTTGATCTTTCAGAGAGGAGTGACAAAACTGACAGGGACCATTGCTTATTAAATCTAAATTTAAAACACCAATAAGGAGTCACTCATTGCTCCTAAGATATTTAAGGCATGTGACCAGAATTAATGATGCACAGCACAACAAGGCCTTATTTCTGCACCTGGTGCATACAGAGATTGCAGTGGAGGCTTGTGGCTACTCGGAATCAGGGCTAAAATTTTTGGCTGTGCATAACCTCAATTCTGCTTACCAATTAATCCAAAAGTTTTTATGCATGTTTGAGTTATTCATACATTTCTGATGGAGGATTTAATTTCAGTACAGGGGCACTAGCCTGGAAGATTTGGTACATCATTAATACTTATTGCCCCATGGAAAAGACAGGCTTCAAACTGGGCTATGACTTTCCCAAATCACTTCATAAATACCCTCTTCTCTAAGTGGATGAATCAAACATAAATGTAAATCTCATACATGAAGAAATTACAAAGAAATTAAACATGTATTATAAATGATATTTCACATTTTGATGTAGATGCAAGAATAAAAACTAGGTATGAAAACAGACTTTTAGAATATCTGAAATCCTACTCAAACTTCCTCAGTGTTTCTCTTCATTTTTACGTACAAAGATTAAATTTCTTCCTGTAGGGAAATATAATGTAGGGAATGTAGGGAATTATAAAAAGTTTTATATCAGAAATCTTCTCTGCTAATCTTTTCTTTACATTTTTACATGTATGTGCTTTTATATGTATAAAAACAAATTTATGTTTCCATGATCTATTTAGGACCAAAAATAACATTTTTATACATAAAAATACCAAGAGATATACAACCTTTTATTTGTTTAAGCTGGAGTTCCTCCTTAAATTTTCCATTTGAATTCCAAAAGGATAAGACAGACAACTTATTCACCAGATTGATTAAGATCGAGTTATTTTTGGCATTATATGAATAATTTCTCATCCTTTTGTCTGACAACATCCACACCTATCCAAATGATTTCTGAAATTAAAATCATGAATGCATTCTTAAATTTCCAAGTGCATGGAACTAGTGTGCAAGCACATGAAATTGGAGACGGATGGAAAAAATATTTGGTTTTGGCTTCCATTTTCCTGAAAACAGATTTTCTTTTAATTGCTTTTAAAGTTTATTAGATGTTGTGCAAAGATAGTTGGAGGTAAAATCAGAAGAAAGTGAGAAGTTATATTTTCATCCTAACAGAAGTTAGAATGGTACAGAAACTACAGGGTGAAATAGACCTGCTGCTTCCTGGATGGAACGCAGTTGGCTTGCTCAAAATCTATTCCAGGATGAGTCTCTACACACACAATCTGCAACCATGGGCACCTGCTGAGAGGGATGGAACAGAGAGTGAAGCAGAGTGGAGATATCATGGCTAGGTTCTGCTAAAATCCTTGCAGGGAGAGGAACTTGGTGGTACTTCAGAGCTGAGAAACTGCATAGTACCCGTCAACAAGGGGAGACGGGAGAAGATGTCTTGTTGCTGAGCCAACAACTTTGGTGAAATCTTTCTCCTCAGGTGAACTTGGTTCACTATATATAATTGTAATATTAACGCACACCTGTAGGGTAAGAGCCATGCTCTTTTCACACTGGTGTTAGATAATTTTACTGGGGATTAGAGCTTGACTGTGTATTGCTTTGAATATGTTTTTGCAGTCAGGTACTGTCACTGGCAATCCTTGAACCTTAACCTGTCACAATTTTATATTTATGAAGCATGTTATTCCGTAGACTGTTGGTGTGAGTCCTTCACAGGCACTGGCAGTAGGCAACAAATTCAAATAAAGTGGAAGGCCCACTGTGGGGTCTCCCTTACATTGTTGATGTATTTCCCTGAATAAGTCAGTCAGACCACCCTCCAGTACAGCAGGACTCTTCAGTGAAATGTTCCCATAAATGGATGCTGACAGGTCAAAAACACTGACAGACAAATCAAATACTATGGTTTGGGGAAATCTCCCCTTTTAAATGACAGCTGTCATTGTGAGAAAATTTCTGATGGTATAATTTTTGCTAACAAAATTTTGCAGCAATACTGATATTTGATGTCCTCTCTGCTCTTTATTATTCATATTTTTCAGAAAACAAAATGAATGATTTATATTCAGGTTATGTCATATTTTCAAACATTTCAGATATAAACTCGTCCCACAGAAAGCAATGAGTCAGTCTTCAAGATTTTCTAAAGGGCCAAGTTCATCAGCAGAAATCTCTGAAGTCAGAAAATGCTGTAATGTTGAATAAAAAAAAAAATTCTGCTTTTCACTACAGCGGTTAGCAACACCAATCCTTTATCTAAAATCCAAGTGGACCATCATTCAAAGACCATTTCATCACTTCATAGTTCCATCCATGGTGATCAAAAAAATAAACATATTTTAAAAATCAAACATAATTTCACTCCTGTTCCCTCTTTATTGTTTTTATCTGGTTAGTTCAAGAACTTAAAACTTTCTCCAGTGTTTTTTTCCAAGTGGATATTCCTTGGTTGGAAGAGAGATACATTTTGGGGTTTTTTTTCTTAATTCTGTATGATAGAGTCTTGGCAAGAACTTTTTATAAATTCTTATTAAATCCAGCTATTCACAGTTATCAATGATCTGCTTTGGTTCCTGGGGTACTTCTTCCCTTGTTCTCAGCCTTTCTTCACAGGGATCCTGAGCCAATCCAGTCTGTTTAATTGCTGTTTCTCTGCACACCTAAGGATAGCACTGCAGGAAAACAGTGGGTGGACAGCTCAGCACTGACTCATAGTCTTAGTGAAGGTGATGGCGTGACGGATTAAAGAATTACTGTGTGTGGCACACTGACAGACAGAAAAAGAGAGTTCAGTGCAAGAAAAAGGCCCATCTACTTCATTGTATTCTGAAATCTGTCTCGTATGAAGAGTGGGTAGGTATATGATCTCAGCTCCCCACTTTTTATGGCATTTATAAGGTTTGTGGAAATTAAACTTGCTTTGAAATTATGGCGTCTAATTCATAAGCAAGTGCAGTTTTGAGAAAATGTGAAACATTAAACATTTAGGTCAAAACTCTAATTGCTTTTCTCATATTAATAAATAATCTACTGGAATATAACTTGTCATTGAAGTAATAATATATTCTCCTCACCTAAATATTTCAAGATGTGGCTTATACCTAATCAAATAACAAGATGTAGGTTTTAGACTTAAAGATAGACTTGCATCTCTCTTTACTTTTTACTTGTAAGAGCTCTGTCATTGGCAGCTACAATGGTACAGTTGTGCTGCCATCAACCATATTAAAAAGTGTTCATAGGCACTTTGCAGTTAGTAAAAAGTAAATGAAATTGATATCTGTACACCAAATTTAAACACCAGTTGTATAAAACCAAGCAATGTCAAAGGAAGAAAAAAATTGTGTGATGAGGGTATCTGAAACAAAAAGACCATTCACATGGTTCTGATTTTCTATAATTGAGTGGTCCTAATGAAACCATAAATTTTGTCTATGCTAAGCCATGGTTGTATTAAGGCTGAAAATCTTGTAGCACTGTAAGTATGCTAGGAGACATCAGGCTGTGGCTTAACTGATACTTAGGAAGCAAGGTAATGCAAACGTGTGAGTTTGGGTTTAATAGTTCAAAAAGAGTTCAGACAAATTTCAGATTTCAAATATATAATACTACAGGAGTATGTTTCTTAGATGATTTCTTGGGTGAAAAATGAGCTTCTCACACCGTAGGTGTTCTTCTAATATCATGTGCTTCAAACTACGGACCTATTCACAGCACATCATCTTTGCAGACAAATTAATTATTATCTGTTTTATCATTGGGATAATTATGATGAATGCAAGATGATGTGGCTCTTTCCACCCATTCTGGCAAAACAGTAATTAGGGTAGTTGAGAATTCAATCTAATTTTAAAAATAATGTAGAACAAGTGTAATATACATAACAGTAAAGATATCTCAGATATAAAGATAATAAATCTTGGTAAATTAATCATAACAGAATTAAAAAACCTTTAAAATATCTAACACATGGGAAAGAGAAGCTAATACTCTTATTTGTGACAGTTGGAAAGGAGCGATTTACTACTTGATGAAGTTTCCTTGTGGGGTTTCTTACACGAAGAAAATATGTTTAATTGAAACTGCCAAAATCAGTGCAGGAAAAAATCTATAGTGTTCCTCAACATGAAATAAATCCAGAGAAAACACTTAAAGATGCAAGTCAAAGATCTTTACAACAAATATGGCACGGCAAATCAGAATGTTGTACTCCAGAAATTATAGAGGAAGCTTGCTTGAAATACTAAGTATGGAAACATAACATATAGCAGGAAATTTCTCATTTCGCACTAGACAGAGTAGAAGCAGACCTATATGGAAATGTATGCATTAATTATATATATATCAGGTCTATAGTATATATTATATATATTATATATGATATATTACATGTGACATATATTATATATATTATTGTATAATTTAAAATCAATATATGCTATATTCTATAGTATATATTATATATACATTGATTTTAAAAGTGATACAAAAATTATTTAATCATTTAAAGATTAAGCCTATCAATACATTTAAGAAAACAATTCAAGGCACTTATGTTGATGTATGTCCCCTGAACAATAGATGCATTAGTTTTAAATTGAAACTCCATAAGTGTGGATGAAGAAAAGTCTGCACTATCCTCACTACATTGTTACTCGTAGTGACCTAAATTGTTGCTAGACTCACCTTTAGGGTCGTTAAGATGTGGAGTCATGGCACCTCTAACTTTACACTTGTTCTCAGTAAATAAATCCTGGGAATGTCTCCCTGGAAAATTCCATTGTAGCACCCTAGGATCCATGTGCTGAGTAGGAAAACTGGGCTGAGAGCTGCTGAAACTCTAGTTCATTTCCCTAGATTATACTGATGGGTTTTATCTGGAAGTAGGGACCAAGACCTTCCAGAATTGGTTTGTTTTGTAGATATGAACATTTCTCTGGCCTAGGATGGACTAGAGAATGGGCTGTTATTCTGCTTGTAACACTAGATTTTTAGGTTTTGCCACACCAGAGGTTTTTGCCCTTGATTCTCAAAGCCTGAAAGCATGACAACAGCTCTATGGTAAGTTCAGCAGGGCTTGCACTGCAGGGACCTAGCAGGAAACTTTTGTCCTGAAAAATGACTGCTGAAGACTCAGCCACATGGCTGAAGCAACAGGGCAATATTCAAGCCAATCTGAGAGATCCTTTGTTACCTAAGTATCACAGATTCACAACCCTGGCCATAAAAAACAGTGATTTCAGCATTTCAGAGACATCTCAAGGAAGTTTTATCTCTACCTGTAGGCAACATTGAGGCCAAGTTCAGGAGATATGGATGGTGAAAGGCTAAGACCAAACCCATCGCGTCCAATTCTTGTCCAGCTTTGCAAATAACAGCGTGTATATTCTTTTGTCCCCAAGCCTCATGTTTGAAAGTAACCTAGCACCCCAAAAAAAGGCAGAATGTGAAGTAAATTTAGAATTAACAAGTAATCTATCTGTGTCTGTCAGCACTAAGAAACTGGGAGCTCTGAGGCTGTAAGGCAGAGGCAAGTGCAAATCTTGAGAGCATCCTGCTTAGCGGTAGAATCAGTGAAATTTCCAGGAATTAGTTCTACAAAGCGTTTCCAAATTCCAGAAAACTCAACTCATCTGGGAAACCTACCATTTTTTTATATAACACTTTCTGACTATAGGATTGTGTAAATTTTTGTATTAAAATTTTTCATCCTTCTTAAAGTATTTTAAAGACAAGTTACTACACCATGATCTCTTTTCAGCCTAGTCTCACTGTGAAATTAATACTTTCTTTACCAGTTCCCATTTCAGCAAAGTCATGTTGATGGACAAAGTGTAATAATGTCTCTGCAAATCACACTTGTTACTAGCCAATGACATGAAGCATCTAATCAAGCAAAATTAAGTTTAAAATTCTGACATCAAAGAGCAGCCAGAGAAAGGCCAGCTGTGTAAATCTTCTGTATAAATGTAGGTTTCTGAGTTCACTTCCAACAAGAAATTCAGATCTTGAACATTATAATGCTATTCCTATGAATTGAAATTTTAAGCAGAATTTCATGGAGTCCCCCAAACAAACAAACAAAACAACACAACACACACAATTCTGTAAACTGATTCTAACCAATTTATGACTTACATGTACATTTGGCAATACTGGTAAAAGTATTTCAAGCCCTTGGGTTTGTTATAATGACGATTACATAAAGGATAACCCAAGCTGACACTCCTCCAGGCATCAGACAAGCTGACATTGACAGTATTGTAAGCTGCAATATTGCAACTGTCTGCAGGAAGGCAGCACAATATCTACAAAGCTGCCCCTGCTCTAGTTTTCAGTGTCAGATCCACTCATCCTTCTAGTCCTAACAAATGCATTTGTTTAAGCTATCAAAAGACAAATATCATCTCTAATGGTTCACGGACAAAACCAAATCACCCAAAAGGACATGAATTTAACATCTTTGGAAAAACCATGCCCTCATTATATCTGTCCTGTTCAGTAGAGCATTGTGTGTCTCATGAAGGTATAATTTACGTGGCTGTGCAGTCTTTCAGCTTGGGCATCACCTTATTGCAGTGCTATGAATAGTTTTTAGTTTAGAACTAGGTTTAGAATATTGCCATTATCCAAGAAAACAAGTGTTACAAAAGCAGACATTTCAGAGATCAGGTTAAGCACAACAGAAAACTCGTCACAATAAAAGTGATACAAACATAACAAGGACACCTAGGGCTTCAGATTTTCTTTCAATCCTTCTGTGCTATAACTACCATGCATATATACTTGGTGGATATAAGTGTTTCGAGGTCTGAATAAGATGAAAAATATTTTAAGAACATGTTAATTTTTTTTTGTTTGTATTTTGCTGTATCACAGATTTCACAGAATATTTTGACATTTGGAACTGATCCGCAAGGAACACTGAGTCCAGCTCTTAAGTGAATGGCCCACAGAGGGATCAAACCCACAATCTTGGTGTTTTTAGCATCATTCTCTAATCAACTGAGTTAATCTCAGTATTTTTGTTTTCTTCATTCGTCTGCAACATCTTTAAAAGAATGGAATTACTGATAACTTTAATTAATTAATTTAATGACACAGTTATCCTTTAGGAAAACAATCTTCTCAAAGAAAAATAAAATCAGTGTAGCTAGAATTTCAATCTTTCATATGAAGTACAAAATTAATATTCTCATAAGCAATAGCAATCAAGGCTCTTGTGGCACTTCTAATAAGCATAGAGTTGTTAATTCCAGTGTCTTGGTTAAATTATATTTTTAGTAAATCAGTTTACTCTCCAATACCAGTTAGCAGTTGCAGTTTTCATAACTTCTGCTACATTACCATAAATCAGCACATTCCAAGTGGTTACACTTCAGTGGAAGGGATTAAATTTTCATGTGTTTGGTTTGCAAAGTGCTTTAGGATTTTCTGAAAAAAATAGTTGTAAATATTGTGAAATCAAGTAAAAAAATTCCACCATGGGGTAAAATTTGGTCATTGAGCTAAAATAATTATGGTGTTGTTTTTCATATAATTTTGTTTTCTATATTAGGAAAAAAAAAATTAGCTAATGTTGAGTGGAATTTTCATGTCTAAAATATGTTTTAAATAAAAGGATTCGGATTTTTAATTCCAGGAAAGATACTATACTTTTCCAAAGTATTTGCCTCCCTCCACTACAAATTATTAGGTATTAGGCTGCCTTGTGAAAAGTATGATTCAAATTCCTTCAGTCTCTCCTGAATTAACTTTGACTGCTCTGTCTGAAAAATAAAAAATGGTGAAGGATATTTCATCACTGCATGGTGTGACATGATGTGTCAAATTAAAGATAATAATGAAAAAAGATTTGGACTTGTCTTTTGAAGTTGATGTTCATTCAAATTATTTTTACCAATTTGGTCCAACTCGTATTATCTCCATGCTTGAGTAAAAATAGTAGCAAAATCACAGATGTTCAGTGCAAGAATGAATTATATATGGATTATTTCTCTGGAGCTAAAATATCGTTTTTTCCTTATGCAGTCAAAGCAAAAACAAGTATGGAAATACCATGAAGAACATATCATTTGAAATATTATATTTTCTTTAATTATACATATTAGACCATTAAAGCTAAGGGAAAAACATAATCTGTTTTTTTTTTAATTTTTTCCCCTCACAGATAGTCAGGAAATAATACTCTATACTCACTTGTCAAGGTGGTGAGATGTTTTTTGTTTAAGTAGACAGTAGAGAGGTCTAAGATCCATAATTTGATTTTAGAATTAGCCACATAATACTTTGGCTTTGATTTCTTATTTTTATATTACTGCTTAATAATTAATACTAATTTCAGTATTTTTCAGTCACAATCTTGTCAGACGCAAAGCAGAAAAAAATCCAACAACTCAAAAAACAAACAATCAGACAAATAAACCAAGAGTTAAATTCTGCCCCACATCCCCTTAAAGGTTTTAAAATATTTTGTGAACCTCTGATTCAAAGCTGTGCAAGAGCTAAAAAAGTTCATAATTTGGAAAGATGTGTTACCTTGCTCTCTCTTTTGCTTTATAGGTGCCCAGAATATTTTTTCCAATTTTTTTAGACCATGAACCATTGACTAACAGTTCCATATTTCTATGCTTTACAAATGTATCCCATGCAATGGAACACTAAATCTCTCACAAATTAGAATTTTGTGGCAAAGGAACTTTGATAAAAATTTCAAAAGAGCCCTCAGGTTTATTACTTTGCTTTTACAGCAAGTAACACCTATCTTGTTGTTGCAAATTGGTAACTATCAAATCATTTTCTGTTTCAGCCATGGGTTGCAAGGACTCTGATAGATGATCACAAACACTTATATCAGTTATAATGCAACTAAAATTAATTAACCAGAAAGTGCTTCAGGTGAGGAGATATATGTAGACATACATATATATATATATTACAATACTGCTAAACCATGGGCTTTAACAGATGCCTCAGGAAAGAAAAAATAAATTTGCAGTTCTTTTTTAATATCTGTTTTTTTTCCTTGATCTTCTGTGACATCCTCTTCAGACAAAATCAGGGAAGGGACCAGTCACCATATCATCTTTATGACTGCATCTGAAGATCTTCCTAAAGTGTGAACATAAGTTTTCTGCTCTTTCCTTCCTGCTGTGTTGATTTCTATTGCTGCCTTTTTCTTCTCACCTGTCTTCAATCTTCTTCATTTTACTTGCCATCTATTAAGAGCCTGACTTAGCAAAGCAGCTGGTGTAACATAGCTGGGGCCAAATTGGCACACTGAAAGCAGCACTATGTTCAGTGATTTTTTTTCAAGAATCTAGCTGCAGCAAAGTGAGAAAATGACTGTTTTTTTTCTTTTCTTTTCCTATTCTATGTGCATGTAAGTATAGTATGTGAGTATTAATACTACTTGGTCTTATACTAAAAGAAACTGGTTAAGCTGGACCTAACAACTTGAAGAAAATGCCTGATACTATTTTTTTTTTTTGCTCTTCCAAAAAAAATGAAATTTTCTGTAGAATTTAGAAAGAATAGTTCCTGTTTTCTTTCTCCTCATCCATAAAGAGACTTTATAATTAACAAAATCATAAAGCAGTTCCTTAAAACAGCATATTTTTAGGTTTTCAGTTGAGGGTATTTTCTATGTGGATATTTCCCTTATCTTCTGTTTCACTCTATGTGTAATTAATATTAAGAGAAAATTATTGTTTGATGGTACACCATTAGTTTAAGAATATCCTATAGTAGAAAACCACACTGAAATTACAGTTAACAATGTAGGGAGGGAAAAGAGCTCAAATATACTTAAATCACTGTAATTCATCTGGGCAAAACTGTACAGTCTTGCAGCTTTTTTTCTCTAGCAGCATGGAAAATTTTCTTTCTTTCTGACATCCCTAGTAACAACAACAGAAGCCTTCCCAAAACAGTACTTTTCCAGCAACCTCTAGCATATGATATCAACCACTTCTTTGCCAAAAGGTGCAGGCTCTGAAGAGAGAAGCCCCTTAAAAAAAACAGGAACAACTAATCTATCAACCTATGAAACAAAGCTAAGATTCATTGATTAGAAGTATAGGCTCAGCCTTGTGGATCTGTGATCTGTGTGAAGTACACAAAAAAGAGGATATGATTTTCAGAGCAACAAAAAGAAATTAATTTTTATAATGATTCAGTTATTGAGGAGATCCTCAAATACATAAGACAATTATATTGAAGTTACATGCTCACATTCATTTTATATAGCAGGTTTAGCTGGAGGCCTTACAAACTATCATCTATCAGGAACAATCACACTCAACTTTTTTTCTTGCAGAAATATGCAAATATTACCTAATACAATGTTTTTAAAGACCTTAAAATTACATTGATTCGTAACTGAAGTAATAAAGGTCCTTACAAACAGCTTCTAACCTTAATGAAGTCAAAGAACACTAACTGCCTGGGAAGTGTCCTTATGTAAGCTTCCTATCTATAATGTCAGTTTGAATACCAAGGAAAGGTAGCACCTAGGCTCTGAAAGGCAAAATGCTATTCCGAGGAAGAAGAGAGCATGCCTTTTATCATGGCCGTGATAAGGTCCTTTGGACTTAGAAATGCTGAATTGTGAAAAAAAGAAAAAGTAGGATATGGTGAAACAAGCACATTTTTATGAAGTATTTGGGGAAAGAAATCTTTTTAATGGTATTTTTCTGCAGTGTTTGCACAACAGGGCTCTGACACTTGACTATAGCCTCCAGATAAACCTGCTATATACAATGACAGCAATAACCATTAGGAAAAGTGGCAGTAAACATTTTGGGTTTTTTTCCACCCTGTACTCAGGAAAAAGCTCTCTATCCTGTCTTTCATGTTGTGCACAAAAAGATTGGTGTTCATCAGCGTTGACTCTGAGTGAAATAGCTGGTGGAGGATGCGGCCATGCTTTGGACATGGCAGTTGATATATATATATATTTCTTTCCAAACCTTTTTCTCATTGTAAAGACATATTTTTCTTGGATTTTTTTCCCCCTTGTTCAAATAGGCAGTAAAATACCTATTTAAACCTGACGATCATGTACTCACTGTTTGGGCTATCTTATTACAACAGAATCTTTTTTAAAGGCATGCCTTGAGGATGGCATTAAGTGGCTCTCTAAAGCAGTAAGTTGTCTCTCTTAGAGGTTTTATTGTCAAATAAGAGAGTTTACCCCCAGATGCTCTGTGTTCTTTTTCATTCTTCATCCTGGTTGCTCCCTGCTGAAATCAGAGATCGTAACATTTTCATGTGGTTCAGTAAGCCTAACAAAATAATCGTAGTTTTTATGGTTAAGGTAGTTCTTTAACTTTACTCAAAAAACAAATCCAACCAAACTAAACCAGGCAGAAATATACTCAGCCACTCCCACTCCTTCAAACCATGTCTTCAAGCCTTAGAACTGAAGTTTAGTCAAGTAATTTCCAAGAACCATTCCTACATCCTCAACTGCAAGTTTCTCCTCTTCACTACCTGGGGTGTAAGAGGAAGGGATTTCATGAAAATCCTGACTTACAAAGGGAGGTATGGCAAACTGTCATTGCATTTGACATCTCCTTGTTGCACCAGCGGCTGTGTGTCACAATGTTTTATTTGTGGATGGTAGGGCTTAATCTGAAACCAAGATACGCCAAAAAAGGAGTACAGATCAGAGAATTAAAGCAAGCTGAGTAATCAAACAATACCTAGAGATTCCCTTACACTGATTGGAATTGACTATTTTATAATGTGAAACTCTCTTTCCACCAGGGAAGTAGAAGAAAAAATAGCTGGCACAGAGAAAAATTGAAGAGTCGGAGTAGGTTATAATAAAAGGAAGCTGGGAATATGTGTATTGAGCAGGAAGCAAAAAGCTTAAATACATGACTAGAACCTATATAGAATTAGCCCAGCTAATGGTCAAGTTCTGTGTAAGAGAGAGAGTGGAAGCAAAATCAGAGGGAAAAAAAATATTGGTTAGATCATCAAAAGCTGAATTTTTCTACAGGCAGTGATTAAAATGAGGAAAGCAGACAGGACTAGAATACAGGTGATAATTAGAACAGGCTGTTCATTTTTCCAAAAAACTTACATACCAGCACTGTCCTGATTTGGAAGTTTATGAATTTCTAGACTTTTAACCTGGATTCTTCATAGCCAATTCGCTCACATTTCATTTAGAAGCCATTAGTAGACTCCACAGGTGGAAGTGCTTTGTGCTTGTTATATATTGCTTTCATATGTCTGAAAAGAGTCCAGCTTTTCATCATTTTTGGTTCACGACATCACTGAGTTACAGATATAATACAGAGGTAAATTTATCTAAATAATGGAAGGCTGAATTCTAGCTGACAATGAAATTAGTATTCATTTACTGTAGCTGAAGAAGCTATGATAGGTTTCCCAGGTGAAAGCAAATAAAGAATCCTTTGAAGAATTTGTTTTCACTCTGTTGTACCACAAAACAATGTGGCTCTGTATAATAATTTTATGTGAGATTTGGGGAGGAGGTGGATGTTGATACAGGAATAGTTAATCTAGTTTAAAATTTGTGGAAGGAACAGTACATATTCGTAATGATGTATTATGTGCTAAATAAGTCAGATGAATAGTTTTAGGAGGGAAAAAACAGGAAAAAAAAAAAAAGAAGCTTAAATATTTTACTATTAATCCTGTAAAAATATTGCAGTTTATTTCAGCATTCATCCTTTCCTAAAGCTGCTAAAACTTTCAAGTCGCTGACTGAGTTATAAGTCCTGAATCAATCACTGTACTAAAAAAATTAATTTTGAGGAACTAAACAAATCAATCAATAAAACCCAATCAGTATTTCTTCTGAATTTTGGTTCTTCTGGTTACCAGACAAATCAATAATTGATAGTCCTAGATGTGTGTACTATTGGGGTTGGGAATGTTAAGTTACACTCTCCTGGTTCTCCTGTCCATTCTAGAAAGAGAGTTCCAAATATTCATTCACCAGTGCCAAGGAGATCATGCCAAATCCTTCCTGATGGCAGGAACAAATCAGAAAAATGTAGAAAAAATGTCCAATCGTGGTGGTTAAACACAGAACTAGTTTGCAAGAAATCCTGACCCACACCAATTACATGATCTGTTTCACTTTATGCCTCGTTTTTTCCCCGCTTTCCCCTCCTAGCATCTTCACCAGTTATGAACCTTTGCCAAAATAAAAAAAACCAAAAACACCTGTTTCTGGTCATTCTTACCCTATTGGCTTCATTCTCCTTTCATGGTATCCCTCTTTTGATATTTGTGATAGGAAAAATAGACTCATGACTTTGTGGATCTCTAGCAGAAAAGGAATTACCATAGTAATCCTATCTACAAGATATTTTCCCTGCCATTGTCTTGCTACTCCAGCCATAAATCAGGGTTAAGCATCTGCTTAGACTTACTTAGTTTGATTTAAGAAACATTCAGCAGTTTCTCATGTTGCTGTCTTATTAATACAACTATATGGCCAGAGTAAGTCATTTATCTGCAAAGCTCAGCAACATCAGCTTCCATTTCCAAATACGTACCTTACCCCTTTGAAGAAAAAAGGCCTTTTGTATTTGTCCTTTCCAAGGTGTAGGTTCACTACAAGTGTTTTCACTAATTTAAAAAGTGAGCATAAGCTTGATGAGTTGATCTACTTTAATGAATATGCAGGTATCTGGAATAACTTCTTCTAAAGAATATGGAAGAAATAACTTTTTTATTCTTTTGACCTCAGTAGTTTGCTGGTGATCTGAACTCACTTAGTTCACAGAACCAGATTGTGTTTGAGCGCAGATGTTCATGTGCGCGTACTGCACATCCTGCTTATTCTTTCATCTACACTTGTAGGGCTCATTCATATATTTATGATATTCAAAACCTAAACAATATTTAAAGATCTTGTGAAGGTAATTCTGGAAGCTGCTACTGACAGTAGATGCCATCTAAAAACTTCTAACTTCTAGTGGAGAGTCATAGGTAAAAAGAGCTGAGTTTTTCTCCACAGAAACAAAACTGCTTAAATTGTAAAAATTTCAACATAGCTATAAGATTATATGACATTCTTTCTTGGACAAAATTTGTCTTTAACTAGATCAGTTGAATCACTTAGAGTACAGAATACTTTCACAAGAAAGCAGGAAAGAATACTGAAGACAAACAGTTGGACGTTTTGGTTTTGCTGGGGTCTTTTTTACAAAATTACCATTTTGTCCTACTAAACGTTTTACTTTGTTCCACTATGCAATGAAGAAAGTACATTTTTTGTTTCTTCCCTCGTTTTTTCACCTTTTCCTCCCCACTGTTTAATCATTTTATATTTAATTTTTCCCCTTACATTTCTCTCTTTTTATAATTTATTCATTTCTACAGTGGTATTTCCCCTTAATTTTTCCGTTTTGGGAGAATGGATTCCTTTATTTATTCTTCAGAAATAGTACGATTTTAGCATAGTATTTTTTTCAGTGGAGACAAGTAAATAGATATTTCAACAAAACAACAAATTGTAAACTAATTTCATTTTTTCTATATTGCCAACATACTATGCAAGACAGTGAAAATAACCTTTATGAAAAGTCAGAATGTATTTACTTACTTGAGAGATTTCCTTGTTTGTCTGTAAATTAAATATAAACATGCTGCAAACACAGAAATAAAGAATTGTGCAAATTGTGCATAATGAGTTGTACATTTTCGTACCCTTATTCCATGGTCTAATCTATGCACTAAATCTGTTTTGAAGAAGCAGTATGGAATTAATAAAAATACAAATAATCACTGGGTTAATTTCTGAGATATTTATTTTCTTGTGAGTTCCTTTTTTTTCAGAAGGGGAACTATTTAGCCTTCATTCTATTATTCCAGGTGTTTACACTCTATTCGGAGTATAAAACTGCAAATAAATTCCAATTTTTAATGTGTTGAAAATGGACCTAGACAAGAAGGAGCCTTTTAATAGATGCTAATTCCTTGGGCGCATGTGAATGACACCTGCAGAGAGGCATATGGATGCCAGTACCTTTTAGGCACTAAGGAATAGATTTCCTGTTTGCTTGCTTTGGAGGACAAAAACTGTACACTCTGCTTGTCTTCTTTTACAAGAGTGGCCACAGAAAACAGCTTTTCTCCTGCTTTTATCACAGTGAGCTGCCAGACTCCAGTCACGACGGGAGCTATGCCATCCACCTGCTTAATTCAGGAATCATGCTGGTTATTGCATCCCAGGTCAAGGAGCTGATAAACAGTTCAGACCATACATTATCTTCAGCTGACAAAATCTTTTACCCTTTGTGCCTATAAAGAAGAGTGCTGCAGTAACTACATTGGACACTGTGCATCAGACTTCACTTTATCTTGCTTTAACTGTCTAAAATCAGGTGACTAATCCATATCATCATCTGGTATTCCTCTAGGCACTTAAAGAAGGTGATTCACCCCATCCTACAATACATGTCCAAGATAGCAAGGAAGAATTGTCAGTTGGAGTGTCTATCTCTCTCCACTGATAGTCATAGAAGCTTGCCTTCCCTAAAATAGGCACCTAATTTTAGGTGGCACTAATAAAGCAAGATAAATCCAGTCCCACAGCAGAAAATATTAGCATAGCCCTTTGAATGTAAATACTGTTTCCTAAAAGTCTTGGACTCCTGATTTCAGACTAACCAATTTATTACATATGATAAAATATTTTATTTTCTGTCCATTTTAATAGATCATCTGAATTGCAAGTCATACAGTCTTGTGCAACCATTTACAAACAGCCAATGTTACTGGCTGGAAAACCTATGGATTTAAGCATTAAGTAAAGGATTTTGTTGGGGCCAAAGAAGCTGATGTTTACAAATATGGGAAAGCAGAAACTTAGAATAAAATTATGAAACTCACCTGTCTTAGAAATCTGACCTCAAAATGTGAATGACAGGAACATAATTGTACTGCTGAGACTAATCTCCTGTTTGCATACTTGATTATTTCAATTATAATATGCACCCAGTCAATCAGTACACAAGTTATCTCAATATGAAGCCATACCAATAAAATATAAAACTGCTCAAAGAGAGTTAAAAGAGTTGAAGACCTTGAAGACTTCAGCCTAAATTATTCTTTATATTTGTGAAAGAAAAAAATGTGACTGTATTATACACTAAAAAATTAAGAAAAATACTTATTTTTTTTTTTTTAAATTTTATTAAAAGGGTGAGAAATACCAAAAGATGACATGTCCACTGACAAGACTGAATCAGAATATGTCAAGCAAATAAATTGCCAGAATATTAACAAATTAATAGTGGTATAAAAAACTAAAACGAGTGACTGAAAGAAATAGGTTACTGACAGAGTCGAAGGCTAATCTTTCTACCAAAGAAAACCTTGGGAGAATTTCTCTTTCTTGGGGTACAAAAATCACATATTCCATATAAACCCTTCCATTTAGCAGTGTAGTTTTGCCATTCTGTGCCACCAAATTGACTTAATGGTTATATTGCACAATGGTAAAATAATATTAGTTTAAATTTAATTTAATTGATTGTCAGGCAAATAATTTTATATTACAGGTTTATAGTACAGATGGAAAACAGAGGTTTTCCATCATGTAACATTTTAGAATGCTGGTCACTCAACTCGCACTGTAAAAACTCCCTATCATTTAAGAGAAAAAATATGTACAGTGGTACTTTGATGTACTTTAGCCTGATTTTCCTTCTATTAAGCTTTCATTGTTCCTAGTTTCCCACATTTCTGGTCCTTAATTTGTTATTTTCTAGCACAAAGCTAGTTGTATATTTATTATTATAATAACAATAGTAATAATAATTATTGTTATTATGTTTATTTGTTTTATTCATAAAAATAATGGAAATTAATATGAAAAATATTTGTTATTTTTTCAGATAACTACTTGATGTCATACAGATGCTATAGCAATAGATGCGATGTAATAATTTAGCCAAACAGAATATCTATCCAGACTGCTACAGATTCAGGTCAATTAGAAGGACAAGTACATTTATTAGGTAATAACCAACTATTCTCTTTTTTTATTTTATCTTATTCATAAACACAACATCTAGACTTTTTTGAAACCTTGGCAGTAGTCACACGTATGTACAGTAATGTTGCACATACCTCTTAGAACTGCTGGAAGTGTGGGACAATTATGCTAATTATGTGGGGAAAAAAAGTGAATAGTAAGTTAGAAATATTATAAATGTAAGTTGGAAATATTTTTGAAGAGTCTGAAAACATCCCAGAAAACAGAAAGCATAATCAATGTAGGATTGTATATCTCTGCTGGGGTATATTGCCTGTGGTCACTGTAACTGCTTTAATTTTCAGATAAGTGTATTCAGCAGTGCTTTACAGCCCACATACCCTGCAGGCTCCTGCCAGTGGAAATTAGGTGCACTCTGTTGTCTTTTTTCACGTGAGCTGACATGCAGCAAAACTTGTATGGGCTGTATATTTTAGGTGTACAATAGTGCATAGTGTAGGTGTGCAATGCTGCAATTAAACATGGCAACTATGACTGAAATTTAAAAAAGGCAAACACATACCTTAGTGGAGAGTTTTTCAGTGTGGAACCCTTCTGAACAGGGATAGGAAATGTACCAGCTAGCAACTTACCTGGTTTTCTTTAAGTTCTCCAAAACAGGCATTGAAACCTTCAGAGCTCATACCACACACTCCATTTGTACACACAAGAAAATGCATGCCATTCTAGAAACCTAAGACTAGGAATTATTGGCTAAACAAAACCTGTCTGTGAAAGGCTCAAAGGCATCCAGGGGATCTAACAGTTATGAGTTTCTTACTGCCAAACAGCATCAAAATTGCACCTGATGTGAGCCACCAGGAAAGCTGCTGAGCTGCTGTTGGCTTGGTAAACAAGGCCACCAAATATAGGCTTTACAAAAATATAGCCATAAAGGACTCAGATAAAGCACAAAATATGCAGAACTGTGCAGCAGGGTTGGGAGAGCAGAACTAGCTACTGTGGGCAGGAGCAAATCACAATGCAGTGACAGGATTGTACAGGTTCATAAAATTAAGGGGAAAGCATTCCTCCTGAAGTGATCTGGAATTCTGTTTACATCCACAGGTTAAGGGATCTGTGCTAGTTGCTTCAGTGAGTTATTAGATTTTTAAAGATATTTTCAAAGTAACATATGTTCTCCTCTATAAGCTAGAACTATGTCTGGTTCTGTGTCATCACTTCTTTTTAGCTAAGAATCTGTTTCCATAGATATTTTTTGATGCAGGCAAATACCACACTTCCATCCTTATTCTTTTTTGTGTGGTTGAAGCACTTTTTGGCTTTAGATCTGAGAATTTTTCAGCAATGTTTTAAGCAGCTTAGTCAATATTAGCTTTTCTTTGTGCTCCCATTTCCTGTTGACTTTTAAATGACCTTGCAATTGCTTAAGCAACAACTGCATCTAGGAAGGGGAGACAATATTTCCTACTGAAAATTATTATTTTTCTTTATATCTTGCTGTATCTAAATGGAGACATTTATGTTGTTTTTATAGCTATACAAATATATGCAGAATGTAAAGGTCTGGACAAGCCTTATCTTCCAATCTGCTGAAGCTTATATATTTGTGTAATTCCAGCCTTCGGAAGTTCAGAACATTCCTCAAAATTTCCTACTTAGAGTTTCCAGAATGCTTTTTAACTTTATTGTTGCAGATGCAGACAAAGAATATGATTGCTGGTTACACCATTGTCATTGGACAAAGACAGGTCCTACAACTGAAACAAAAAGATAGGAAGAAATGTCAGAAGATCAGTGTTTATTATCTTGTCATGTTATAGCACTCTCAGCCAGCTCAGCCACTTTTTCACTGTCCATTGGTGGAATGGAGAAGAGAATGGAAGGGTAAAATTAAGAAAACTCATGACTTGAGACAAAGTTTATCAGGCAAAGTAAAAGCTCGGTGCACGAACAAAGCAAAATGACTACTTAATTCCCCCTCAGTTCCCTGCTAGCACAATACAAAATAAAGTCTTTCAATATGATGTGTCCTTAGATACTAAAGCATCTCTCCTGTGATTTAAGTACTCATTCTTTTTCGTCCTTTGCAGAATGAAATCTCAACTTTAATTTTTGTCCTTCAGAAGAAAATTCTTTTCTTTTTCTTCTGAGTAACCATATTCAGCCACCTTTTTATAGTCTTAATTTGCTGCAATAGCTTGCAGAAGTGATCATTTATCATTATCAGAACTTTGATGATTGAAAACATCTGTTTATGCAGCCAAGCAAGCAGAAACTTTTCCAACATATAAAGTCAGAACAAGACAATAAGATTAAAAATTTTGTCTATACCAGAAAATCAGTTTCAATGCTTTCACATGCAGCACATGATCAGTTTTGGACACATACAAGTCAAAATCTGCATGGTTTTATTAGAGCCATGGGTCCCTGACTAAAGTTTAGTGAGCTGACAATTCTTATCAAACAGCAAAGGCAAAGAACAAAGCCAATCGTGGTTTTCCTCTTGAAGAAAACATGGGTTTATTTTTCATTAAGGGAAAAAAACCATTCAAATGAGCAAGGACTATAGATCAACACTTTCGGCACTTCACATGTAGTTCAATAAAATCAACCTCCTCTCTCTTCTCAGCATATGCAAAATATTGAATTTTGGTGACTTTGTAGATCAAGTACTTGCCTGAGTGTTTCTATAATAGTAAATTTTAATGGACAGGTTTAGAACAATTTTAAATCCCTTTCGCCTATTTTATAAAGATGATATTTTAAACTGTACAAGTTCCTATCTGTTCCATTTTTCTTGTGGTAATTTTTTTATTTCTAGAAAAAAATATTCTGCTATAGACCTCCCAGCCGAGACACTGAGAAATTATTCTTTGAAGAAATAAGTGACACTTGCAAGTCAGTTGACTTGCCCTTATGAGGAACTCCAACTTGCTAAAAATTGGGAGTATCACACAGCTGTTCCAATCTAGGCTGGACGATTTCTAAAAACACCTACATGACAATTTTATGGAATAGCTTCTAAGGGAGTTAACTCAAAATGATGCCCTCCATGATCTGCTGCTTGTCAACAGAAAGGATCTCACGAGCAAAGCGGAGATTGGCAGCCACCTTGGCCACAGTGACATGAAGTGACCAAGTTTAAAATCTTCCTTGACAGAAGGTAAAGTGTCAGCAAAACTTTACCTCTGGACATGAAGAGAGTAGACTTCAGGCTTCTCAGGGAACTAGTAAGTAGAGTCTTCTGGGAAAATGTTTTCCAGGTGCTGGGGTCCATTGATACTGGTCACTTTTTAAACATCACTTCCTAAGGGCACAGGAACAAGCAATTCCCAAATGTCAGATGTCAGGCAGGCAAGGCAGAAGGCCAGCTTAGCTGAACAAGAATCTCCTCTTGCAAATAAGACAGAAAAGAAAGGTGTAATGCCCAGTGGAATGAAGGTCAGGTGACATAGGAAAAATACAAAGATGCTGCTTGACAGTGTATGGAGAAAATTTGTACAGCTAAAACTCAACTGGAGATGAAGCTGGTAAGAAATGTGGGCGACAATATAGGACTTTTTCAAGTACATTAATGACAATTGCAAAATAGCAACAATATCAGACTTTTACAGGATGATGACAGTCATCTCACAAATAGGGACAGGGACAAGTCACTGGTCACAGCCAAAAAGGCTTCATGAGGGGAAAATCCTGCTTGTCAAGCCTGATTTCCTTCTATGACAGGGTAACCCACCTAGTTGATCTAGGAAAGCCTAGTAGCTGTAATGTTTTTGGACTTCAGCAAAGCATTTGATACCATCTCTCACAGCATCCTTCTGGACAAAAAGTCCAGCACAGAGCTGAATAACTGTGTTACACAATGGGTAATTATAGTGAATGGGATAACATCAGGCTGGCATCTAGTCAGTATCGGGGTTCCATGTGGATCCATCCTTGGCCCAGTTCTCTTCAACATCATTAGTGGTCTGAACACAGGGCATGAAGAAATATGAAGTCTGCCAATGACATTTTATGGGCAGGAGCTGTCGACTCCCTCAAGGGCAAAGAGACCTTGACAAAGTGGAGACATGGGCAATTACCAACAATATGAAGTTTAATAAGGGCAAATGCTGGATTCTGCACCTGGGGCAGGGGAATCCTAATTTTGTGCATAGACTGGGGAACAGGAGGCTGAAGAATAGTGCTGTGAAAAGGGGCTCCAATCAATTGCAATTTGAACATGAGTCAGCAGTGCCCTGGCAGCCAGGAGGGCCAACCCTGTCCTGGAGTTCATCAGGCACAGCATCACCAGCTGGGCACTGGGGCAGCCTCACCTCGAGTCCTGTGTGCAGTTTTGGGTGCCAAAACATAAAAAAGACATTAAGCTATTAGAGAGTTTCCAAAGGAGGGCCACGAGGATGGAAAATGATCTGGAAGGGAAGGGAACCTGAGGTGACTTCACCTGTTCTGCCTGGAGGAGACTGAGGGGAGTCCTCACTGCAGTCTTCAACATCCTCGTGAGTGGAAGCAGAGGACGAGGTACAGATCTATTCTCTGTCTCATGACCAGTGGCAGAACTCAAGGAAACAGCATGATGCTGAGTTGGGAGAGGTTTAGATGTGATATCAGGAAAAGGTTACTCACCCTGAGGGTGGTTGGACCCTGGAACAGGATCCCCAGGGAAGAGGTCACAGTACCAAGTTTGTCTGAGTACAAGAAACTCTTGGACAATGCTGCCAGGCACATGGTGGGGTTCTTGGGGTGTCTGTTGGTCTTTATGATCCTGACGGATCCATTCCAACTCAACATATCCTGTGATTCTGTGATTCTACGGTCACAGAATAAATTAAACACCAAGACTGAAAATTATCTTTTGCTGCTATGAAAGAACAAAGTCCTTTCGTTTCATATTTTCTGTTATCACATCATAAAAAAAGGTTGATTATGAAGTTTGAGGAAAGACAAAGCATATAATGCCAGTATTTAAAATTCTTTGGCAGTAAAATATAAATACAATGTCAACTTTAGATCTATTAATGATGTGATATTGCAACTAAATTTAAAAAAATCCAGACTTTTAGAATGCGTAAAATTATTTTTGTTAGTCTTTTGGGGAAATAATATTTTTTGCTATTATGCTAATGAATTATTTTATGTATGTTTGAATAGGGCTATAAAGAAAATAGTTTGGAGCTGACAAAGCTGTCTCTTCCCTGTTAACTGGGAGAGATTCCAGCTTTTTAGTTGCCCTTCAGCCTAGACAAGTCTCTCCCCAAACATCTAGAATTAAGCTCTAATCATACCTTCCTGGCCTGTAGCAGCAAGTAAGTGTGACTCCACACATATCCAAAGCCATTATAGCTTATTCATCTTTTGTTTTAAAGAACAAGTCTGGAAAGCTGCACTGCCAGCCCTGAAGTCTGATAACGTGAGAATTGCCAACCAGTACTTGTAGTGACATTTGAATCCAGCTCTATGTTTTGTGTGGACCTATTCCAAGCAGATATTATGAACTGGAGAATCATTACAAGAGACTAATGGTAAAAAGCTCACGAGTGCAAAGCTAGCTTCATTATAAAGAGTGAGACCATTCATTTAGCTAACTGTTTCCTATCACTGATCGTGTTAATTAGGGGAATTAGGCATGAAACAGCAATAAGCTAGAAATGTTGCCAATGCATTTTGTGTCTACGTATGTGAGTATATGTGAGTCTGGGTAGAAGCCTATTTAAGATGGTCATTGGAGAATTCTGCTGTACTTTCTCCTGGCTTAAAAGAGAGTCATGGTTTGGGAAGAGAGGAGACGTACACTTTTTCTACTGTTCTCTGGCATCCTTCATCTCAGGACCTAAAGAGTATCTTATGTGAAATTATACTTAATTAAATGGGAAACCTTAAACACATTTTCCCTCTAAGAACTGTTTTACCACCAGATTATGTAGTGAATTGAGCTGTGGTCTTTGGTCAATTGATTATACACCATATAGACAGCAGTAATGTAGCAATGAACAAAGGAAAGAATAAGCCACGGGGAAGAATCCTGGACCATTGTTCTTATGTACTTGTAGATTGTAATGACAAAGTTGTGTAGGAAAATACTGGTAGGACTCTAGAGTCCATCCTATGGACCCTGAAGAGCCCTGGTCACTCATTTTCTAAATATCACTTCTGGAAGACAAATGCTGTCTAAATATTGAATTTTGTGTTACTGCTTTCAACAGTCTGTTTGAATTCATCATGAAGTTCTCTGATCCTCAGCACAGGAAAGGACAGCAACCTGGATCTCATGTCTCCCGCTGAGCTGCAACACAAATAAATACAGAAAGGCACAGGGATAGCCCTCAAATCTGCTGTTGTCATTATCTTGCCTACTTAGGACAAACCCCAGAGGAAGATATTCCTTTGATGTTTAGGCGTCAGGTAATAATAGCTTGCATTGTATTTTGGTGTACTCATTTAAATCTTGTCTGCTCTAGTCAGCAAAAAGTGGCAGTGAAGGAAATAGGATCCAACTAGCACCACATGGCTGTCTCTCCAGATCCCTGGAGTAGGTTCCAGTCTTTTAGATCAGGAGAGTTCACGCAGAAAGCCTTTTCTTGCTGCAAAAGAAAGCTAGCAGAAAAGCAGATCACCAGAGAGACCCTTTAGTATATCTATTACTACCATTCTGCACTACAATGAAGACCTTAGGTACCAAAGAGAAGCTTGAAATGAAAAGGCACTGATCTATTTTTGAAGACTTTAAATGCTCAAAATTAATCAGTCTTTCTAAGATAGTTAAGTCTGTCAGAATTCTAAAAGTATACTTTCAAAGCATTGTCTGGGGATTTGAGTTTAAATCCATTTGAGTGACAAATATGAGCAAGCAAAAATATATTTAAATACAACCCTCTTGGTTCACTGAAGAAAACAATGAAACCAAAACCAAATCAAACCAACCAACCAACCAACCAACCAAAAAAAACCAAACCAAACAAACAAACCCCCAACAAACCAAAAACAAACAAAAAAACCCAACAAAAAAAATAAAACAAACAAACAAAAAAACCCCACCAAACCCTGATGAATATTTCCGCAGTTGCAAGTCCGTAGCATTGACTTTTTTAAAGGCTAGTGAATTCTGGCCTTTGCTGTCAGTACTGTGATGTAGCAGCTGCTTTCTTTTGATGAGATTGAGTCATGGGCATTAAGACCTATTTTTAACTGCTATTGTAGAGTGTCTCATTAAAACCACAATGAATTGTTAATTTCTTGAATCTGGAATCAGGTCTTTACAAAAACTTACTTGGCTACTTTCAGTGTCACTGTGCTCCAGGGTAAAATGAGGAAATTGAAGGTGATGAAAGTTCTTTGAGCCACAAGGTTCAAAAATGTTATATATTAATTCATTTTACTATGACAATTTAAAAATAATAGTATTCAGGATTAGTATTTTTTGAGGTAGGAAGAAATGACATGGCCTGTCTTTGGAACCAGGAAATTATTTTATGTATTTAAGACAACTGTTTAGAAGGAAACTGGAAGAAATTTTGAGAATATTTCATACTTGAGAATATTTCATACTTGAAGAATATGTTCCAGTGTGTTGCCAGATAATCCTCCTGCAAGAATTAACCAGGTCAGCAATAACCAAGTTTTCAAAATTATAATTTTTCATGTGGGCAATAGCATATTCCTTTACCACCTGATTTTTAACTGAAGTCATGCCAGGAACAATGTGATTTCCCAGCCTTGACTGCTTTCCACATCTTTATTTGGAAGTCTGTACTAGATTAGCCTTATGCCAATCTGATGTCAGAAATAGTAGAGACATGACAGTCAGGGATTCAGATAGACTTTCTAACAAAATATGTGTTCACAGAATTCACAGGACCTGAATCAGAGTTGCAGGGTCTGGGAGAATTAATATGCAAACTATATTTGTTTCAACATTATCTGGCTAGGAAACCACGTGGTAGTGCTTCAAATATGTTCTATTGGAAAATTACATCTGGTAGTGTTGTTAATATTCAGGTGACAGGAGAGAAAAATCTGAAAATGACACACACAGCAGATTATAAACACTGAAAAATATATTTATAAACTCTTGAATTCAGAAATTGCATAGAAATTGTAACCATAAAATTTGATATGGCTAAAAATTGTACTAAACTATAATTACATATTAATTGCTTTGATGGTAGTGGTGGGATGGGTTGTTTTTTTTTTAATTAAATGAAGCAGAAGTGGGTTTTTGCAATGATTTCTTGGTTTTAAATTGGAGCATCCATTAACACATCTCAAGGGAATGTAACAATTTACTGTAGTAGAATTTAATATCAATAGCTACAAAAGTTGTTTTCAGACATGCTGTTAAAAAAAAAAGTAAATCTAAGTTCTTAATTTTTAGTCTTTTTCTTTTATATTTTTAGAATTTAATTTTTAAATTAAATGTTAAAATTTTGGTATGGCTACATTTTTTTTAAGTATTCAAGCTGAAATATTCCATTTCACTTTTATAGGTAAAATCATGGGCATTTCAGTACATGACGACTGAAAATTCATTCTCAGAATTTGCTGCTTTCACTTCACAGTTAGGTAAACCATTACTCTCACCTACCCCTTCCTAATAAAAATTCACACCTTTGAACAGTTTTGAATACTTCAAAATCTTTATGTAATTGATCAAGCAGTTTATCGGAGTTAATTTTTGTTCTCATTGAGTTCATAGGAAAATCTGACTTTTTGCCTTTTCACGGAACAAATAGGTACATAAAAGACCTCTGGCATTCATCGGATATTTAGAGGAATAAAATAATGTTTCAAATATGTAAAATTTCTCATTCAAGCTACCACCAAAGTCAAAAAAGTCAATATATTCTGAAGTCAGTTAAATGTCTACTGCCGGAGATACACCTTTTCACTTAGCCAATAGTCAACTGGGCCATGAAAGTGTACTGATACTTTTAAAGATATCCGTGACTGTAAGGGTAAAGATAAATCTGGAAATTCAATTCGGTCTCATAAAGTAGTTGAGAGGAAATGTATCCTGAAGAAAAAGCTATAGCTAGCTCCTCAGTCACTGTCATTCCTGTTATATCTTCTTAAGGCTTCTGTTCTCTCCTGTGGTTTGCAAAGAAAATCTGAGTGCCTAACTTAGACCTTAAGTAGAGCATTGAACTAAATCACATATGAGTATATCTGAGATGGTGAATCTGAAAGTGTTCCTCAGCACCTAAACCCAGCTATGCAGCTCATGCAAGTATCTATCAAAATCAAATAAACCTCAGCATCTTTTCTCCACTCTGCTCTTCTTCCACCTGCCTACTGAGCACATGGACCAGAAATAAGCTGGGGATGTTCTCCCACCAATTACCCAATTTGGTTGTGATATGAAGTCAGCCTATGACTTAGTGTGACCTGTATCTCTTAAAGCATGATCCTGTACCTCTGAACCCAGTAGATAAAATTAATGGCTTTCATTAGTGCACAATGAGAAAACCAGCAAGTTCCACAGAGTAGCAATGGATATCCCCCTCTTTGCAACAGGAAGTACTGTCAAATTTACTTCTTAGTATATGAATAATGTACAAAATTATTCTAAAGATGTATCTATAAACAAGGTTAACAAATTGGGCATTAATAAAGATCATGAAATGTGTTCTTTGAAACAACTCACAGGCCATCATCTGCCAGAAATTTTTCGTATTTTATTGCAATGCCTGCATGACAGAGAGCATTCAGACAGGTCTAGCTTACTAAGTTTTCATAAGAACTTGTGTTGCTCTGTTTCAAACCCAAAGGAAATAACCTTCCCACTACTGCTAATCAAAACAAACTTGCTCATATACAATTATAACATTTTGACCTTTTTAAATTCTCTATTAAGTATCTGAGAGCATGTGATGTTAGCACGTGTTGTGAGGTATTTTTACCATTAGCCTCATGCACTTTCATGAATACAAATTGACTATCAGAAGCAACTCTAGGAAATCTTTGGACAAAGTAATGTCTTCCTACATTAGACTTTTAAAATTAATATTTAGTGATGTACACTGCTATTTAGAGTTCATATATGCATGTTTTAATACATATATACATGTTTTCATATATACATAGACAGATATTTTTATATATTTTTTTATATATATATCATAGTTACTACTGAATATGGAAATACATGCACATGTACACAAAGGCACACACAGTCCCTTCAATATGTTTGAGAAAGACATCTTTATGACAAAAATCTTTATGATGTATGTGAATTTTGGCAGCTTCAGCAAATACCTATTAGCACAGTGAGAGGTGGCTGCTGTGCAACAGAAACACTCACACCTCACACAGAAAGGAAATTAGATGGACTTTTCAAAAATAAATATCTCAAAGTGGATCCCAGATTTACAGTTTATGGTGTCTCTTTGTAAAATTTGCATTGAGATATTTGAAACAAATGACTATATTTTCCTTTATACTTAGGCACTTAAAGCTGAGATGAGATGATCCAGTCTCCATGTCTTTGTCAGTGTATTTTTCAGTCTAGCATAGTAGTCCACAGTTATCAGCAATTTAAAGGATTTTATTTACCTGCCAGACAGAAATTCTGCTGTTTACTACTGCCTACAGCTGAGGTCCACACTGCTTATTCGGATTGATGTTATCATCTCTGCCCCAGAAGGACTAAAGCTGCTACATTATTCTCTAGAATTGAGCTTTGTTCAGATTCTTAAAATAGTTCTACACACTTGGAACAAATGTTTTGCCCTCTGCCCCTTTATTGGTGGCATTTGCAAGAGTACCTACGATATATATCCCAAGGCAGTTTAAAAGAAAAAAAAAAATTCTAAATCACCACAGCTACTATGAAAATTACTTTTGACAGAATATGGACTTTTAGGGGCCTGAACACTTTTTAGAAGTCTGACTTCAGGCAACTTCTCAAAAACACAGAGGTGAGAAATCAGTAGTTCTTGTGTTTCAGTACTGTGCTTGTAACATTTGTACCCTTTCAAATCTTGTATTTATTCAAGATGAAGAGATTTATAGCAGAATAAACTTTTTAATAGAAAAACCCACATGAATTCTAATTACATTTGTGATGGGGTGGTCATGGAAAGGCGTCCTTACTGGATAAATATTCATGTTAACTTTGAAGCAACCTTTAAAAAATGCAGTATGGAAACAAAAGAAATATTTTAAGTTTAAATCATCCTAGCTTTCTAGATTTCATCTTTTTATTGGTTAAATAAAGGTCAAAAAAATTAAAGTCATTGTCACAGTTGGGAAGTTTCCTATGCTTGGTGTAAGCAGTATAAAAAGGTCAATTTTAAAAATATGACTGACGCTGAGCATATGATTCAGGACTTTTGCCTGAAGTCATTCATTCTTACATGCAGGTAACAGATCAGTTCAACATGTGAGCTAAAGCACATTTCTTCAGCATTTTTTTAATTCTTATTTTGAGTCTCACATTTACACAAGTCAGTCTTGTCAGTATGCTGACAATAATTTTTGGTCAGTTTCCAATTTGTGAAAATTATCTATTTGATATAGTATCTCAAGATGCTCTTCCAAAACTATTTGAGCTCTTGAGATGTCAAGAGTCAAAAATGACATTTAAGTAATATATTTATGATCTGAGAGAGAGGCAGAAGAACAGATATGGAAAAATAACACTGTCTAAAAGTCAGGAAAATTGGGTGCAAAAATATTAACTAGGTTTGGTAGATCTACTGCAAGAATATCTTTCTCAAGATTCTCTCCATTTTACTTCCTATTCATGTTTGAGGTGCTTTTATTAAATTTTTGTTCTGTGTTTATAATATTATATATTTTACCCTCTATCTCTGTTTTTCTGTATGTCTGGATGAGCTGGACAATCTTTCTGTGAGCTCTAGCCCTTTGTTTGAAATTTGCACCTCAGTTCAAAGTATAGTAGAAAAAAAAGAAATTGCACTGGTTTTGTCACTATTTTAAAAGATTTCCCCTTTCTATTTAAGGTAGTGACTACATATACATGCACTCTATAAGACAAAAAGGAAACAAACAAAATACCCACAAAAACGCCAAAACCTTTCTAAACCAAAGGAAAAAAAAAAAAAAAAGAATGTTTTATCGGAATGAATGCTCATTAGCAGTTACAGTACTTTACAAGTGTTCCTGGAGTGCATCTTCCATCTTAATTTAATCAGAAAGAAATTGCTTTGCACTCACCAAGGCAGCTTGGCAGCATGAACCAAATTGTAGTACACAGGGACAATTAGAAAGTTCACTTCAGAAGTGTGCATCTGATCCAAACACAATCTCCAGTAAAGATATAACTGTAGAGATAGCCACAGCAATATAAAATATGTTGATTTCTCTTTCTTTCTCAGACACTTTTTCAAGTTCACTTTTGTCTACCAAAGCTAATCTTAGAGTTAAGAAATGTCAGAGAATTCGTCATTTAACCGTGACAAATGTCAATATTTCCAAGCAGTTTTCTGCATAAACTTTAAAGGACAGTACTAGTCCTTTCTGTCAATGCTATTTTTTTTCCTTTTTTTTTCCCCCCGCTGTTAGGCCTTCTGCTATAAACATGGAAAAAGTTATTTTTACCTTGTTATCTTATTTATTCTGTTGAAATCATTGTCATCCAAGCCAAAAAGTTCTACTCTTGTCCCTCATATGGAACACACTAGGCACAGTCTTTACCATGTGCCTGATGGCTTACAGAGGAGAGAAACTGAGTAGATTTAATGATAACACATTTTCTGTAGAGACACAGATTCACCCAACTGTTGTACCTAACAGAGCAGTGGTGGTGCATTTCTCATTTCCAAACCCACTGAACTTTGCTGCTTTAGCAAGCAGATGTTAATCACTTTGTCAAACACTTGAACAGCATGAAGCAAGACACAAAGAAAGGAATTAGCCAAAGAGAACAGAGTTATGAGTGTTTGACCTCAGATGTTTGACCATCTAGTGACAGATAGGTAAGTTGGGACTCAGAAGGTGTCAGAAAATGCGGTTGTAATATTGGATAGAAGACTTAGATATGATAATGTTAAAGGAGAAAAATAGAAGTATTCTTAAGGTAATGACAAGAGGTTAGTGCTTGGCACTCATGCAGGAAGGTTTAAGTACCACTGTAATAATTCTTGGCATGTAAGGATCTCACAAATTGCCTAAGAATCACAGGCACCTTCAAATTATCTTACACAATGCTAGAAAATAGGTGTAATACAACTAGCAGTGTTCAGTCATAACAGCTAACAGCCAGGGTTTTTTATAAAAGTATTCTGTGTGTTCATGAGGATGGAACTCTTAGTGTAATGTGTTATAATATGACTATGCATTACTGGAAATTATGTCATTGCCAGTATATTGAATTTATTGGATTATTCCCTGCAGGGCTTTATTGTTTAATCTGTGTATTTTCTTTTACTTCCAAAGAAATGAAATGTCCTCATAGGCAATACAGCTAATTGAATTTCTACTCTGGACTCAATAAAAGCTTTAAATGTTCAAACCTAATTCCCCAAATAGAACAGATTGTTTAGCTTTCTCCTGAATCAGATAGCTTGGTAGAACTGCTCGTCTGGTTCTGGTGGGCAAAGCAGGTGAACCAGTATAAGTACCTACATATGCGACAAAAGTATAGAGGGCAATGAAATGAATGGGATACTATCTGCCCGTCGTATTGCTCCTGTTGCGACCAGGAAATGGCATGAGAATTGCTCTATTGGTTTATTATGCCTATGGCATGGTTACCTGTGAGGCAATGAACACCATTCGTTATATATACTCGACTTTATCTGCCTGGCCTAACCTGAGCTGCTTCGTCTGGGACCTCCTCAGCAATCGCACCCACCCTCTGGGGCTAGGAGGAGAGAGTGGTTTCTTCCAGCATTTCAGGCCAGGCACAGCCATCTTTAACAACATTGAGTTCTCTCTGGATGCTAAGGATGGCATAATCTTCCTGTTAGTTCTGTTTTCTTTCTTCTCTGCCACCAGCACAGTGTACCTCATGCTGAGAAACAGAACAATACTTGGTGTTGTACAGCGTCTTCTCGAAGAAGAGGAGAAAAGAAACAAGTCAGCAGGCACCACATCCACGCAAACTGCCACCAAGAGGAAAGGAACCAAACGAGCAGTCAATGTGTCAACACAGACCATTGCCGAATCAGAACAGCCAAAGCCAGTAGCGGTTGCCCCTGTCCAGAAAAAGAAATCCAAGAGCAAGTCAGTCCGCACAGCGACTGATGAGGATGTGGCAGGACCATCTCACCAAGCAGAAGAGACAGAGCCAGAGATCATCACTCGCTCTCTATCCCTGGGGGAGCTGCGTGACCTACGGAGGGAATTCACCCGGCAGGCGAATGAGTCCATCTTGACCTGGCTGCTCCGCATCTGGGACGCCGCAGCTAATGACACTATTCTAGATAGAAGTGAGGCCAGACAACTGGGATCCCTGTCTCAGGATGTGGTCATTGACCAGGGGATTGGGAAAACCCAGGAAACTCTCAGCCTCTGGCGACGATTGCTGCTGAGTGTACGGGACAGATACCTGTGCAAAGAAGACCTCCAGATGCACCAAAGAAAATGGAACACAATAGAACAAGGTATCCGATGCCTGAGGGAATTGGCCGTGCTAGAGATCATTTTCTCAGACAACGAGAGATTCCCCAAGAGCCCAGATAATGTCCGGTGCACTTCACAAATGTGGCTAAGATTCGCGCGGCTCGGACCAGAGATATACTCTCGTTACCTGGCAACATTGCAGTGGAGGGAAGGCGAAGACCAGGTGGGTGTGTTAGCAAACAAACTGAGAATTTATGAGGACACTGTCACCGCCCCACTACGCACCCAGGTCTCATCGGTAGAAACACACCTGGCCGAGCAAGTCCGGAGATTGATTGAAGAGAGCCATCAGAAACTAAGGAAAGAGCTCACAGAAAGATTTTTCCATGCCACACCAAAACCAACCCGAGTCTCTGCCATCAGGAGCAGACGTACTCCAGTCAGGGAAAGAAAACAAACTCAACGACGTGACCTCTGGTTTTTCCTTCAAGAGCATGGGGAAGACATGAGGAAGTGGGATAGGAAACCCACCTCCACCTTAGCAGCCCGGGTACGTGAATTGAAAACAGAAACATCCACCTCAAGAAGCTCATCTAAGTACAACACTGCCCCAGTCTCTTGTGGACAGAACCCCCGACAAAATGGAAATGATAATATGACTGATCCTCTTGAAGGAACCTCAGGAACACATTTACAGGAGAAGAACATCGTGCACCAAAAACAAGATTAGAGGAGCCCTGCCTCTAGCCAGGTAGAGGAAAGGGATAATCGGATCTATTGGACTGTGTGGATCCGATGGCCTGGCACGTCTGACCCACAAAGATACACGGCTTTGGTTGACACCGGCGCTCAATGCACTCTGATGCCATCCAGGTATGTGGAGACCGAATCCATTTCTATTTCTGGGGTGACAGGAGGATCCCAGCAGCTGACTGTACTGGAAGCTGAAGTGAGTTTAACTGGGAATGAGTGGCAGAAACACCCCATTGTGACTGGTCCAGACGCCCCATGCATCCTCGGCATAGATTATCTCAGGAGTGGATATTTCAAAGACCCAAAGGGACATCGCTGGGCTTTTGGGATAGCAGCCGTAGAGACAGAAGACATAAGACAACTGAATAGCCTGCCTGGTCTCTCAGATAACCCGTCTGCTGTAGGACTACTGAGAGAACAGCGGGTACCAATTGCTACAGCAACAGTGCACCGCCGGCAATACCGCACTGACAGAGACTCTGTGGCCCCCATCCATAAGATGATTCGGGATCTGGAGAGCCAAGGGGTGGTCAGCAAGGCTCACTCACCCTTTAACAGCCCTATATGGCCGGTGCGTAAGTCCAGTGAAGAATGGAGACTGACGGTGGATTACCGTGGCCTGAATGAAGTCACACCACCACTGAGTGCTGCTGTACCGGACATGCTAAAACTTCAGTACGAGCTGGAATCCAAGGCAGCAAAGTAGTATGCGACCATCGATATTGCCAATGCCTTTTTCTCCATTCCTCTGGCAGCAGAGTGCAAGCCTCAGTTTGCTTTCACCTAGAGGGGTGTGCAGTACACGTAGAACCGACTGCCCCAGGGGTGGAAGCACAGTCCTACCATCTGCCATGGACTGATCCAGGCTGCTCTGGAAAAGGGTGAGGCTCCAGAACATCTGCAGTATATTGATGACATCATTGTGTGGGGAGACACAGCAATAGAAGTATTTGGGAAAGGAGAGAAAATCATCAGAATTCTCCTGGAAGCCGGTTTCGCCATCAAGAAGAGCAAAGTCAAGGGACCTGCCCGAGAGATCCAGTTTCTGAGAGTAAAGTGGCAAGACGGACGGCGTCAGATTCCTTCTGAGGTCATCAATAAGATCATCGCGATGTCTCCACCAACCAACAAGAAGGAGACGCAAGCCTTCCTAGGCGCCATAGGCTTTTGGAGAATGCACATCCCTGAGTACAGCCAGATCGTGAGTCCTCTCTACCTCATAACCCGCAAGAAGAATGATTTCCACTGGGGCCCTGAACAGCAGCAAGCCTTCACCCAGATCAAACAGGAGATTGCTCATGCGGTAGCCCTTGGCCCAGTCAGGACAGGACCAGAGGTAAAGAATGTGCTTTACTCTGCAGCCGGGAGCCATGGTCTGTCCTAGAGCCTTTGGCAGAAGGTGCCTGGTGAGACCCGAGGTCGACCACTGGGATTCTGGAGTCGAAGTTACAGAGAGTCTGAAGTCAACTACACTCCCACCGAGAAAGAAATCTTAGCAGCTTACAAAGGAGTCCAAGCTGCCTCAGAGGTGATCAGCACAGAAACACAACTTCTCCTTGCACCCCGATTGCCAGTGCTGGGGTGGATGTTCAAGGGAAGGGTTCCCTCTACTCACCATGCCACTGATGCCACGTGGAGCAAATAGATTGCTCTCATCACACAGCGCGCCCGTATTGGAAACCCGAATCGCCCTGAAATTCTAGAAATCATAACAAACTGGCCTGAAGGTGAGACTTTTAAATTATCTTCAGAAGAAGCAGAGGAGCAAGTAGCACGTGCCGAGAAAGCACCCCCGTATAACGAGCTGCCGGAGAGTGAAAGACGCTATGCCCTCTTCACCGATGGGTCCTGCCGAATTGTAGGCGCAGATCGGAAATGGAAAGCTGCAGTATGGAGCCCCACACGACAAGCTGTACAGGCTACCAAGGGACAAGGTGGATCGAGTCAGGTCGCAGAGCTTAAAGCCATCCAGCTGGCTTTGGATATTGCTGAACGAGAGAAATGGCCAAGGCTCTATCTCTACACTGACTCCTAGATGGTAGCCAACGCGCTATGGGGATGGTTAGATCGCTAGAGAAAGGCTAACTGGCAGCGCAGAGGAAAACCCATCTGAGCCGCTGAGATTTGGCAGGACATCGCCGCCCGGGCAGAAAAGCTGACTGTGAAAGTTCGACATGTGGATGCACATGTACCTAAGAGTCGGGCTAATGAAGAGCATCGTAACAACGAGCAGGTGGACCGAGCTGCCAAGGTGGAAGTGTCACAGGTAGATCTAGACTGGCAGCACAAAGGAGAATTATTTCTAGCTCGTTGGGCCCATGATGCCTCTGGTCATCAAGAGAGAGATGCGACATACAGGTGGGCTCGTGACCGAGGGGTGGACTTGACCATGGACAACATCTCACAGGTCATCCACAGCTGTGAGACTTGTGCTGCAATCAAACAGGCCAAGCGGGTGAAGCCTCTGTAGTGTGGTGGACGATGGTCAAAGTACAGGTATGGGGAAGTATGGCAAGTTGACTACATCACACTTCCCCAAACCCGCCAAAGAAAGCGCTACGTGCTGACCATGGTGGAAGCAACCACGGGATGGTTAGAGACCTACCCTGTGCCTCATGCTACTGCCCGGAACACCATCTTGGGTCTAGAAAAGCAAGTCCTGTGGAGACATGGTACCCCTGAGAAAATCGAGTCTGACAATGGAACCCATTTCAAGAATGGCCTCATAAGCACCTGGGCTAGAGAACACGGAATTGAATGGATATACCACATCCCCTATCATGCACCAGCTGCCGGGAAAGTTGAACGGTGCAACGGACTACTTAAGACAACTTTGAAGGCACTTGGCGGGGGAACCTTCAAAAATTGGGAACTGAACTTAACAAAGGCCACCTGGATGGTTAACACAAAGGGTTCTATCAATCGAACCGATCCTGCCGAGTCCGAACCTTTGCACACAGTAGATAGAGATAAAGTCCCTGTGGTACACGTAAGAGGTTTCTTAGGAAAGACTGTTTGAATTAGTCCCACCTCAGGCAAAGGCAAACCCATCCGTGGAGTGGTTTTTGCCCAAAGACCTAGTTATACTTGGTGGGTGATGCAGGCAGATAGAGAAACCCGTTGTGTCCCACAAAGAGACCTTATCTTAAGTGAGAACTGTGTAGATAGTAATAAAATAAGGGGTGGATAATGTCCTAGGTTGCAATATTGATGTAGTTAAATATTCTATTACCACCAGCTGTGGGCCATTAGCTGCTATCACCCACTCCGGATGACAGGCAATGGGCCATCCGTTAGCTATTATCACTTGCTAATGACCCACCCCGCATGACAGGCAATGGGCCATCAGGGACCCACCGTGTGACTCATGGACTTATCTCATCCCATTGTGAGATGCTCTGCCGAGGAGGGAGGAGCCAGGTGTCCCCACCTGGATATAACCTGGCCCTGGAACTGCCTGAGCTAGCCCTGTCTACTGGGTTCCCAGAGGACCAGAGCTACTACTGGATCTTCAGCTGGAGACTAAACCTTCACAGGATCACCGCTTCAACTGGACTACTTCAGTTGGACTGCTACTACCACCCTAACAGGGTGTTAGGTTGTATCTGACTTTGTCAGTGCTTTTCCTTGTATTATTTCACTTATTTTTAATTTCAGTCTTGACTTGTGATCTCCTACTAGTTTGTTTCCAAACCA